>NW_011500554.1:26591-43087 GCF_000495115.2 Populus euphratica
AGTAGTAGTACTAGTAATAACAGCAGCAATAATAATAATAGTAATAATAATAATAATAATAATAATAATAATAATAATAATAATAATAATAATACTAGTAGTAGTAGTAGTAGTAATAATAATAATAATAATAATAATAATAATAATAATACTAGTAGTAGTAGTAGTAGTAATAATAATAATAATAATAATAATAATAATAATAATTAATAAAGAAATGGAGAAAAAGAAGAAGAAGATGAGAACTTTGAGATGGAATATTAATGTAAAGATTTAACAACGATAACAATAAATGTCAAGGTTAGAGGATCTACTAATGGTATGTCAAACAAGTATAGTATAAACTCTTATTATTCAATTGGAAACCACACACAAAGGAGGTTTCAATTAGATCATAAATTGTTAACATGATTACATTAGTTATCCTATTCGAATAACGCTAATACTTGTAAATGTTGTCAGGCATTCATGATTATAACTATGTTAACAACAAATCAAATTCCTTTCATAGCTCAAGTTTATGTTATACCATATAGTATGAGCTATGAAAGTGCCAAGTATTTTTTGTACCAAGTGTTATACAACATAAATTTAGATTAACCATTTAACAAGCAAGGTATTAAAAGTGAACAAGATAAAAAATACAAAACATGTTAGTATCAAACATTAAGGTTCATGTTGAGTTTACACTATACTTATTCTTACACCATTAGTGTAACCTTTTCACCTTGACATAATAAGCTTAATTAAACATAATGAAAGAAAGAAAAATAAATAAACAAAATAAGAATATAAATAAGATAAAAGTTAACTAAGTAAAGGAAAGGAAATGAAAGACATAAATTTAATATTAATGAAAGCAAAACATAAATAATACAAAGAGAGAAATCAAAGCATGATCTTGATTTGAAACCAAGATGCCTAAATGCCTGACAAATGCCTCCTTTTATAGGCTAAAATTGGGAATTATTGATTTGATGACTAATTAATGAGTGGGTGACCAACTCTTGACTTGGTGACAATCCTTATCTTCTTTTGTCTTTCCATCCATACAAAGTATACCTAAATCTAAGATCTACAGCTTTAGATATGGCTCAATTACCAAATTGTGTTCCGGTTTGGACTGCACCAACATCTCTTTTCTAAATTTGGCCATCTCTTTGTCCTTTCAATTTGAGTTTTTAAACTCATTAATCAATCTTTTTATTTATGTGATAGGCCTGCATTTAAAATGAACATTTACCACAAATTAAAGGTATCTTATGCTATTAGATATGTTATTATAAAACATGCCTTAGTTAAGGAGTTATTGATACTTCAAGTACAAAATGATGATATAAAACCTTGATAAAAATACACTTTTAAGTACTAATTAGAATGCCTTAAATGAAAAGATGACAAAACCAACACTAGTATAGCTGTCACTTTTAACTCATTTAAAATATATAGTCCCTTCTTCTTACGACCTATCCCAATTAGCTTCTAAGATTACAAATCTTAAATGCAATAAAAAAGAGAGGAAAAAATGACTAAAATTCAATGTGAGGTTCAGAATAAGATAAACATTAGATAGAGATAAATGAAGTGTGATAACAGAATCAACACCTACTAAAGGCATAAAAATGATGTCAACAATCATGACATGAATAGAAAATGAAAGGGACATATAAGTAAAAGATGAAGAATCTAGAGATATGATGTAAAACATTAGAATCCAAAACTCATTCAGAATATAACATACCTGAAGAACTATTAGGTAACTGACCTACGAAATAAGTAGATATAGCTTGTGGCTGTAAAAAGAGTACTAGGATTGGTGAAAGAATCTGATGAGACTGCTATTATAGTATTATGATGTGGTGATTTGTAACCATGAGATGATCTATGAACATTAGATTGTGACTGACTGCCTAATTTCTAGACTTGATTTTGCTATCTTAACTTAGGATAATGAGCCTTCCAATGATCTTTTTATTTACAAAAACTTCATTTGTAGAAGGTAACCCTTAAATAATGCTTATTCTAATTATTAGGGAATGACTTAGAAGGTTTTGCTAGTATAAAAGGATTAGAGGTAGACAAAATTTTCTTTTCAAAATAAGACTGAAAATATATTTCTTTAGCCAATAACACACGAACAACATAATTAACAAAAGGAAGTGGAGAGCAATGCAAAATTAAACATTTAAGTCCTTTAAAATCATTACGAAGTACTATTAAAAATTGTATCAATTTTTGCTACTTACTATGATTAATATAGGCACCACGTATTTTTAATTTTGCTAATTTTATAAGAACCAATTGATTCCAAAGATTTGTTATAATAAAATAAAATTCTTGAATACTCTTATTCTTTTGGTGAAGAGCTCATATATTGTTCTCCAATTAATACTATTTTACAAAATTTAATTAAGTGGATAACCTTTGTAGATAATTTCAAACCTTCTTTGTTGTCTCATATTTTACCAGCAGTGTATTTATGAAATGCTTAATAAAATTGTTAATCCAAGTAATAATCTTTGTATCGTTTGCTTCCAAAGCATCTATTAAAGCATCATAACCCTCATTAATATTCTTAGATTTCATAGGTGTTCCACTAACATATTTACGCATTTTTTTACCCTTAAAAAAAAATTTGTTATATAACTTCAATATGAATAATTATGTTTATTCAACTTTACACTAACAAATTAAAGTAAATCAATTTTTTTAGTAATCATAACCAATAAATAAAAAAAACATAACACAAAAAAAATATCAAAATACAAAAACTAAAGGAATTATATGATCAATTCAAATAAAATACTCGTTCCATGTAACCCTATTCTAATATCATGTTAGATAATTAACAAAAAATAAAAACAAAGTTTGGATTTTATTGATGCTGTATAATATAATAATAAATTACTCAAAAAATATAACTTAACCTGAATAAAAAAAAGACTCTATATAAGCTTAAAAAAAAATATTTTACTATTAATAAATAATAAAATAAAACCACTTTATATTTCTTAAAAGCACTCCCCTCTACACTTGCACCGAAACCGGACATGATTTCGAGGTTGGGCAACTGGTAGATGAGCAGCCGCTGCTGCAATGAGGTGTTCATAGAGATTCAAAGCTAGTATACAAAAGTTTTGAGGCGCCGAAATCTCTATCAAGTAAATTCATTCCCGTGACCTAGATAACCTAGGCCTAGACCACGCTGAATTTTCTTTTTTTATTGTTTTAAAAAACATGGAGAATCAATTAAAGATTCACTCATTCGATTTGGAACAAACGAAGTTAAAACTCGATCAAAAGTCCGTTGATCATGTTTTTTTTAATAAAATAACAAAAAATGAATCAGGAGAAGGAAGAGAGAATGTTGACTGACAATATATGAGTGCCTGTCTTTCCGGAATCTTTGCAAGATTTGACGTTACACAATCAAAATGAAAAAACAACCACCCAATTCTTGAATTCTTAAGCAAACAATCAAACATAATCAACTAATTTTTGCCTTCTTACTGAGCTCATTGCTCTCACGACAGACACCTCATTCATCCATCCAAACGTGCACCCCACGTTCCACCAACACATACTACATGGCACAGAACAGAAACTAAAGCCAATCAAAACATAGTAAATTCTTCGAAGAACACCAATCTGTTGAGTCATTTGGTGGCTGGTCTTATCTCCTCCCTTGTCTCCGACCAAGGACAAGGTGTGAAACATCTCTTATGTTTGTTCATTGCATAGAACCGTTTCTTTTCTTTTCGTAATTTTATTGCCTACGAACATTAAAGATGGTTCGTGCTCTTGAGCAAGAGCAAGAAAATTATAGGTCTAGATTGTATCATTTCAAAGGGATGAATGAGAATGCAGGCGGTCGGCATGTTAAGAGCTTGAGCGCGGATGATAGTTCTAGTTTGGCAGAATACTCTTCAGTGGATGATAGAATAACATCTAGAGGCCATCAGCCTCCGAGACCTGTTAATGAAAAGGGTCCTAGATCAAGGTCAGCCAAGGATGAAGCCGGCGCTGCAGGAAAAGATAATAAAAATCCAGGCAAGTCAGATTTTTTTTTTTTTAAAAAAAAAGAAGTTCGTGTCCAAATATCTCATTTCATTGATTAATAATGTATGTCATCCAATATCTCATCTTTTCTTTTTTGGTGAAAGGAAAATCATGAGAAGATGGTGCTTGTTTGCATTTATTCGATTTTGGCAATTAATATGATTTTTGCTATGATCTCCTGAGGTTTGATTCAGAAATGGAACAGATGAAGGAAAGGTTTGCTAAATTGCTCCTTGGGGAAGATATGTCTGGTGGAGGAAAGGGTGTCTCTTCAGCTCTGGCATTGTCAAATGCAATTACAAACCTTGCTGGTAGGTTGACCTTTTAAATTTTTCCTCTGCAATTTTCTAATTTTCATGGTCTCCAACCCCAGCAGGAAAACATCTCCATTGAAATCTTGAAGATACCCCAACAAACATGGTGGTACTTGTATGTCTATTGGATTCAGATGGTTAATATTCCAGATTTTTCATGTATAAAAACTGGCCATCCATGATTTTTTCTTTCTTAATTCGTTAGTAGGTTTCTCTCATTTTATTCCATCCTATATGCAGCTTCTGTGTTTGGCGAACAACGACGTCTAGAGCCTATGTCACCAGAAAGAAAAGCAAGGTGGATAAGAGAAATTGATTGGCTCTTATCTGTCACCGATCACATTGTTGAACTTGTTCCTTCCCAACAAAAATCCAAGGATGGATCAAATATGGAGGTAACGGTCTCTCTCTAATGTATTTCTTCAAATAAAACCTAAGAATTTTGCATTTATTGATTGAATAGATAATGGTGACACGACAACGAAATGATCTTCATATGAACATCCCAGCTTTGCGCAAGCTTGACGCAATGCTTCTTGTAAGAAAATAAGACTTTTGTTTCTCTTAATTTATTTGAGCTTTAGATATGAACATTGTTAAATGTGGATTGCAACAAATTTAATACATCCCTCGAAAATGGTTTTGCAATATTCAGGACTCCCTAGATAACTTTAAAGACCAAAATGAGTTTTATTATGTTTCAAGAGATTCCCATGAGTCAGAAAAAGGAGGCACCAAGAGAAAAGATGATAAATGGTGGCTACCTACTGTCAAAGTCCCTCCAGATGGTTTATCAGAAAGGGCTAAAAAATTTCTTCATTACCAAAAGGACTCTGTGAACCAAGTTCTCAAAGCAGCCATGGCTATAAATGCTCAAATTCTTTCAGAAATGGAGATTCCTGAAAACTACATTGAATCCCTTCCCAAGGTAAGAAGAAAATGCAACGGTTCCTATTAGAATACTGCATACGAGTTTTAAATGCCTTTGCTAGCTCCCTAATCGCATTTCTTTCTGGTGCTTTGGCAGAATGGGAGGGCTAGCCTCGGAGACTCGGCGTACAGGAGTATTACACTTGAGTACTTCGATCCTGATCAATTTCTGTCCGCTGTGGACTTGTCATCAGAACATAAAATCCTAGATCTCAAGAACAGAATAGAGGCCTCCATAGTGATTTGGAGAAGGAAAATGAATCAGAAAGATAGTAAATCTGCTTGGGGATCTGCTGTCAGTTTGGAGAAGAGAGAACTCTTTGAAGAGAGAGCAGAAACTATCTTACTCCTTCTCAAACAACGCTTCCCTGGACTTCCTCAATCTTCACTAGATGTTAGCAAAATTCAATACAATGAGGTAAACACAGGTTCCCTTTAATCTGGGTTTTATTCATATTACAGTTGGAGCTGAATGATCGCCTTAATCAACAAGCGTCGTAAAGAACAACCACCAGCCTTATGCGTACCTTCATACTACTTATTTTGCTATTCTAGTCATGTTTATAAAACCAAAAGGCTAACGATATATTCTTGTCCTGAAAGGATGTAGGCCACGCTATCTTGGAAAGCTATTCAAGAATTCTAGAAACCTTGGCCTCGACAGTCATGTCTCGAATTGAAGATGTGCTCTATGCTGATCATGTTGCTCGAAATCCATCTCACGCAGGACACGTGAAGAACACGTTAAAAGAGGCACCACAAGTACTGGTTTCTCCCAAAGAAGGGACAGAGAATAACTCAGAAGATACAAACGCTTCAATGACACTGTCTGATTTTATGGGTTGGGGTCAGGAACAAAATGACACTACAGCAAAGAAGGATCCATTTGGATCAGATGAACTCCTCAAAGATGACGATAAGCATACACAGAAACTTGCTAACATATCGACCAACCGGAAACCTTCCTATCTTGATAATCTAGGAGCTTCACGAAGCCCAACAGCACGCCATTGATAGCATTATAGGGGAGAAAAATGAACACGTACAGATAAAAAGAAACAGAGAAGAGAAGAGAAAGAAAGAGCAAGGCCAACACTAAAATGTGTATTTTCAGACCCTTTATTAAAGGGGTCCTTTTGGTTTGTGAATTTCTGACATATTTCCATTCCATTCCTTCCTTTTGTGAATAGGAAGAATGAACATGAGTGAAAAACCAAGAGATTCAAACATTTTGTTCAGTCATTCTGTGCAAGGAATGGATTTGTAGTTTCCTAGTCGCCCAAATGCGTTCTTCGTAATTGTCTTCAGAGTAGAGCAGACCCGATAATTATGTGTGTGACTGTGATTTACTCTCATTCCGTTCCTTTCAAGACATTTTGCCCACATGCTCTAAACTGTTCTCTCCACTGATTATATTTGTGTTTGAGAGCCAATAAGCTTGAGTGAACCTAGATAATTATGCCTGGAAGCAAGCAATTTAACACGCTACATGTATAACGACCACATATCATGGTATGCTAATAAGGAAAAAAAAATTAAAATCTTATGGAATGCCCCGAAATGACAGAGGAATCAAATATGTATGCATTGATAACCCAGGATCTTAAGGAGGATTTAGACAACCTCGCCAACCTTTAAAGTCAAAAGAAAGCATGAAAACATACAAACAAAGGGTTGACAGATCAGGATGCTAAACTAATTTAGAGTTTGCCACGAGGCCCAAGCTTCGGTGGAAGTTGTGGACCCTTCTTGATTGGTAGAATGTCACCAGAAGCTGTAGCACTAAAATAAGCGAGGGTGGAGCCACCTCCCAATATCAAGAACTTGAGCAACAATCCTCTCTTGGTGAATGGAGCTGCAAATGTCTCAAAGAATTTGCTCTGCAGTTCCATAAAAAAGCACGACACAAGGTCAATAGATAAATACGGAAAACGATGCAAAATAGCCATGGAACACACCTATGAACCTTGGCTTAATTTGAAAACATAAACTTCTAGCTGTCTTCTTCTGTAAGTAGTGAATGTGCTAGGTGCTTGCGTAGTGCAAAGCAAGCCACAAGCATTGAGGATCTAGTGAATGATACATTAACACCACTGGTTCTGGGAAAAAAAAAGTGGTAACTCGTTCAACACAAACAATTGCTGTAAAAATCTGGCATGCGCAATAAGCCTTAATTATCTAAATAATCATGCCCTTACATGACATAACACCAAAACATCTGTACCCTTATGATTCTTCTTTCCAATTGGTATATCAAATTACTCTTTGACATGGATTGAGTGTGTTGCCTCTGACTATCTCATTTCGACAAAACTAATAGAACTTACTTGACCATTGCAATACTCATAATTGTATATGAGAAATATCACTCTATCATGGAAGAAGCACACTCCTTTTTTTTTTTTTCTTTTAAGCCATTAGTTTAGACAATACTCATAATTGTATATGCAATCTATGATGTCAACAATCCTCGGTGGATCATATCAGAAATATCACTCTATCATGGAAGAAGCACACTCCTTTTTTTTTTTTTCTTTTAAGCCATTAGTTGTGCGTGAATCTCTATTGTGTCATCAAGTTTTCCTACCAAGCCCTTGCAGTGTCAGGTTGTCATTGCTCGGTTGGCTAGAGCACCTGTTCAGTATGCAGGATGTCTTTAGATCAGCTGCCTTTCAGTGGAAGGCCCTCTATATCAACAGTTACAAACTTATTTTGCACTAACCAATAACTATAATTTCCAGATAAATTACGTTGAACACCTTATATCTTGGGCGTGAAAATACTTACATTCCTTGCCAGATCTTTTGAGCGTGGTCAAAGAGCAATTTTATGAAAAATCAGGGCGAAAAGTATCCTCACGCTCAAACAATAAGGTGTTTAAGCTAATTTCCCCTTAATCCTTACTTTGACCATTTTGCATTCCCTTGTTTAATTAAGTGGTGCAACAGAACGTAAAAAAGAACTGCTAATTAATAGATTAAAAATTTGAGAGCATGGGGCAAAATAAGCGAATATAGAATTACTTATAAGGCCTTTTCATCATTGGAATTGACAGATAATGGTGTCAAACCTGAAGAGGGTTGTATGGTGAAGGGGCATCAGATCCATACAAGTCCCATTGCCCAGTAGTGTTGCCCAAATCCTCCAAATCAAAGTAGACACTCTTGTCACCATACTTTGCCACCACAGCACCACTCCTATTTATTTTAAAATAAAAGAAAACAGAGCAATGGTTCAGAAGCCTGCCGAAGTCCATGCCATAAAGCTGAAAAAAGAACAATAATATGGAATATATAGGCTTTTCATAGCTAGTCAAGAAAGTTTTGGTACCTTAAGCTTTTGGGTCTTAAGCCCTGGCGAGAAGGTTTAACATGGAGCTTGGTTCCACTGAGGGAGCTACCACCAAGGCCTTTGATGGTGGCTGGTTGCACTGCAGCAAAGGTTGCTAGTGATGCCATGGCCTTGATTTTGGTTCCCGACCAACTGGTTTCTGTCTCAGGTTGCAAGAGAGTTGGGTTTTTGATCTTTTTGCATGAATCTTAACTAGGAAACGTGGCATAATCGGTATTATCTTAAGAGATCTGGAGAGTCATATGTGCATGCCAAGTGGATTGAAGCTGGATAGGCCTATCCATTTTACGATCACTATACTCCACTTAAATTGGCAGGCACTGCAAGCTCTATTACTATTGGTCCTCCTGCACTCATAGTCTGCCAAGCTGGATTCTTTTGTATTTTATGGCACAAGTATTGGTAAGATACATTCACTTGTTCATTACACATCTTTTTCTATCACCATAATTATCATTTTGCTATATAAAAGAAAATCAAACACTTTTGAATAGGAGGTATTTTGATTTTTTTAAAATGACCTATTAATCATTAAAAATTATTCAGGGTATAGGTTTTTTTTTTAATTTTTTAACCATGATAAAATTACCTAATTACCCTTTAACCTATAAGGAAAAAAAATTTAAGTTGAAACCTAGGAGTTTTACTTTTTTTTTTTCTTTCTAAATACAGAAAAATGATAAGTTTACTCTTTAAATCAAACAAATTAAACATTCGTGCCCAAACCCTTTGATTTTTTTACTTTTTTTTTTTTGTTATTACTAGATTCATCAAGGATAATATAATTATTTAAGAATAATTTATTATTATTTAAATAAAAAGAGATGTTGGAGTATATGGTGCATATGCATTTCGTGCAGCATTTCTTGACCATAAAAAATGCCCTTCCCTAGTGTAATTGGAAGTGTCATCGCATTCTTTTCTAGTTGGTGTAACTAGTGTTAGTGGTGGTAAACTAGTTTGTTGTTGGTAGGTTTTTTTTCTTTCTCCTCTCCTAAAAATACCAGCTTAGTCCTTTTTCTTGCCTTATTCTTTTGATTTTTAATTTATATTATTGGTTTTTTTGTAAAATTTTTATTTGTTTTTAATTTTATCCTCCAATTCCAAATTGTCATTATTATTTTTTCTCAATTTGATCATTATTATTTTTTTATATTTTTTTCTTGGCTATTTTGTAAAGTTTTTATTAGTTTTTTAATTCCATCATTCAATCAAATTTATGATATGCTATGTTTTTTAATTTAATCCTTATTTTTTTAATTATTTTTGTTATTCTGTTAAAGTTATTTTTTTTTTAATTTCACCTTCTAATCAGAAACTTATAGTTGTCATCTAATTTTTTTTATTTTGATTTATATCCTCATTCTTTTAATTCCAATTTTTTTATCCTTTTATGTGTTTGTTTTTTTTCTTTCAATTTCACTATTTAACATTTGATTGGTTGAAGATTGGACTTTATGATTTTTCCATATATAATACTTCTATTCTAAAAGCCTGGGTCACGGGTTTGAAAAGTTAACGGGGTTGATATCTTTTCTTTGGCTTTTTTTTTTTTTTGATTTCATTGTTCAACATTATTTTTTTAAAAGAAAATTAGTTTTGTGGTTTTTTTATATTTTTTTTATCAGGTTATCTTAATCTCATGATCTAGGACACGTGTTTGGTGAATTAACTTGGATTGACTTGCCTCTTATTGCCTAAATTACATATTTATCATGCTAATTCGGGTTTACTCGAGCTAATTTTTTTATCCTTTTTACCTAATTTCATCCTTTCTTATTTAATTGGTTAGAAATTGAACAACATTATTTTTCTGTTATTGGAAAAGGTTTTTCCCTAGTTATCATGATTGCTAATTTATTTATTTTTTATCCATCTATTATCACTATTTTTTTTATTTTGATTAAAATAAACCAGTTTATTTGACCATTTAAAACTATAACTCTAGTCGTTAAGTTTTTTTAATATATATATAAAAAACATGTTTACAATACTTAGACATTGTTTTTTATGAAAACAATTAATACGGACCCGTAATGCCCACATTTAATAGTTTATTACAATTGAAGTGTGCAAATTAACATCATCCCTTTATAGGATTCCTTGATTTAATGCAAACTCATCAAACTTTTATATCTCTTGCAGAAATGCTAACAAATATTACAAGAACTTTGATACATGCATGTTAACAAATGCCAAGAAAAGGTAACGTGACATATATATATTTTTTCCTTTTTTTAATGCTAATTAAATATTTCAAACATAATTGTTTAAAAAACATAATGGGTAAATAATGGTGTATAAAGAAAAAAAGCCCTAACTATTTAGCCTATACCCAAGTGGAAAAGACTTATTTGATTGGGAAAATCCCTACTGTTTAGGCCTAGATCACAAAACTTGCTTTCCTCTTTCTCTTTTTATCTATTTTTCTTTTCCTTCACCCGTATTGACTCTCCATATAGGCTATCTAATATCTTTCTTAGGCATACACCTTAATATGTTGTTTTTTTATTCTCAAGTCACTAACATACCACAATTCAACAATTGTTTCCCCACCCATTCAATGAGTATTTCCCTTAACTTATTTTCTTTGTTAATGTGGCCTACTCTCCTCACCTATAATGGTTGTTTTTAGGCATACTTAGTTTGAGTTTTATACCCACAATCTTTATTTGCAAAGCCACCATTTAATACTAATAGTTATACCTCATCTCTTAAGGTATCTATTTTCTAACCAATAGTTATCATTTGACCATCTCTTAAGGTACCTATTTTCTAACCAATAGTTATCATTTGACCTGTCTCACTTTTAAGGCTAACCTTTTCATTAATGAAAAGCATTGTATCAAATATCAAAGAAAGTAATGATTCTCTATCATTACAGCTCTTTTCATGAGGTAAACTAACATGACTAAGATCTATAAAGACTTCGGTCACTAAGTAAAAAAAAAAACCCAAGCCAAGGCATTCACGACATATATTGCAATTGTTACTCTTTTTGCATATTTTTCTCATATTATCTCTTTTTGTAATTATTTTTTCCTTCTATATTTACTAACTTAAGCATCAAATGATTCTTTATTTTGATACAAAACTAGTTTTTTCAGGAATAACCAAGATCAAAGATAAAATCCTATATTCAAACCCATCATATACCAACCTAAAACATAATTGCAAAAAGCCCAATCCACTTTAAAGTTCTAGAAAATTTATTAGCTTTAAAAGTCAGTGGATGAGCAAAGTATGAGAAATGTTTCTACTAATATTAAAAAAAAAAGGTTTAAATGCATATTGAAAAAATTTTAGTTGTTAACTATTCATTAGAACAATCACCTACTTCTACTATTCACTTTATCATATTCTCTCTCTAATGAATATTTATTATAGAATTTTGAAATGTTGGTTTAAACACTAGAAACATTGGTACTATAATCATTCCATGTAATATAAATATATGTAATTTATAATATAAATACTTTGGATGATTGCATTGAAATTATAGTCATTAATAGTTAATATTGCTCAATACCCATAAAATATTTGAAAGGATCATTATGCCTTCAACATTATAATTATTTTAGTTGTGATCATCATATTCTTATCCTAAAAAAATAGTAAAAAAAAAAAAGATAAGAAGAAGATCAATACCCTAACACATACCTTTTTAATTTATTGAATACGATGGATTCAGTCCTTTGACCTCGTCAATCCTTATGGTGTTTTTTTTATGGTAATTTAGAATCTAATCCATTGTGTTTTACTTGGATTTTTTTTTTTGGTATTACATGGATCTATTTTATGTTTTTTCTTTTCTTTTTTAGGTGATTAACATGGAATTTAGGTAATTTATCAAGTTTGAATTAATTAAATGGGTTAAATAGAAGATTTTTTATTTGAGATTATTAACTTAATTCAACAAGATTAATATTTACTAGGAAGATATGAAGCAACTTGCACAGGAGTATGGATTCAAGATATTCCATTCTACACCTTATTATATATTTCTTATTGATTGATCGATCATAAGATAATGATTAAAGTTGTTTAAAGAATAGATCATCCAAAGGTTAGGACTCTTAGATACCATCTTTAGTAACCAAGAGTCATATTTACTAGGAGGGATATGAAACAATTCACACAAGAGTATGGATTCAATATAGCCCATACTAATCTTTATTATGCATAAGTCAATGAGCAAACAAGATTATTCACTAACTATTGTAAGTGTTATGGGCATAAAAACTTCACTATCTTTTTAAGAACCTCATCATTCACTTTAACATATCTTTATGATGTCATGTTACCTATGAATAAAGCTCAAGTTGAAATCACTTAAAAGGCTTACATGTATGGCATCGATAGTTTAGATTACTAGTCAGTCATACTAGTAGAGTTAAAAAACTTGGATGATGTAAGACTTTATATATTAGATCATTTATTAGCATATAAGAAAGTTAAAAAAACATGTAACATGTTTGATTAAAAACTTCTCATTAGTTGATCTAGTATGGAAGGCCATACTTCTAATTGGTAAAAACAATAATCTAAAATTTGGCAAGTAGTTCCTAAATTGAAAGAGTTCATATGTAGTTGTCAAATTTCTTAAAAAAAAGTTCAATAACCTTGTCAAATTTCTTGAAAAAAAGTTCAATAACCTAGTAAATAAAGATGGGAAAATACAATATCAATTAATCGATAATTGATATTTGAAAAAGCATGACCCAATGTGAGGTGTTTAGAAGCTAGTACCCTTAAAGGAATCAAAGGATTAGTCTAGAGATTATAAGAATGACACTAACCCAGGCAAGTACAATTTGTGCTTAGATTAGAGTATGATGTTTAGGCTTCATTTCATTCATCATATTGATTTTGTGTTTCTTTAATACAACATGAATTTAAGCTATTTAAAATACAATCAGTCAAATCAAAGATGAACATCATTGTTTAGGAAAATATAAGATCAACTTCAAATTATTCTTCATTTAGTATTAAATATCATGTACTAATTTGAATTATGCCATTTTAATAAGGATTTAAGTTGTTAGTTTAGTATGACCAGTTGTTTAAGCTAAATGAGCAATTTGTTCACTGATTAGTACTTAAAAGTGCATTTTTATCATGGTTTTATATCATCATTTTGCACTTGAAGTATCAATAACTCCTTAACCAAAGCATATTTTATAATAATATATCTAATAATATAAGATAACTTTAATTTGTGGTAAATGTTACAATCAGTCAAATCAAAGATGAACATCATTGTTTAGGAAAATATAAGATCAACTTCAAATTATTCTTCATTTAGTATTAAATATCATGTACTAATTTGAATTATGCCATTTTAATAAGGATTTAAGTTGTTAGTTTAGTATGACCAGTTGTTTAAGCTAAATGAGCAATTTGTTCACACATTATAAAAGTAAATCAAGAGCATTGTTTGTCTATGAATTAATACATTAAGATAGAAATAAGTTGGATTTCACTAAAAAGAATTATAAAATATAGATTGCATGATGAAATTGTTAGAAATATAAAAAGGCAAGGATTGCTTGTTACAATAGTAGAAAAGCCAAAGAAAAATTTCTTGTTAAAGCTAATCCTAAGATTCTTCATCTAGCTTTTGTTTCCATCTATTGTTTTAAAGGTTCTAGCTTTTAAATAGATTTTTGTCTTTGTTAATTCATTGTTGTCCAAGGGTAATCAAAACAGGTCAACCATGAAATTCCAACTTAACAAAGATTTATGCATGAGTTGTGTTGTTGGTAATTGTGATATGAAATACAAGTATATTTTTTGAAATGATTAATTGTATGTGAACTTACTTATCATGTTATTAAAGAAAAACTAGCAAAATATAAAGTCCCTACGTATATAAAATAATTTGGATTTAATTTGATTTAATCATGGACCCAATTAAAAGTTTAATTAAGTGCAAGGACTTAATTAGACTTTTAATAGATAAAATTAATTATATTAGGGACTTAATTTGTGAAAATTAAGTTTGAAAGCTTAATTTGGGTTTCATTGAGAATATTAGAATTTTAAAGGATCAAGTTTAATTTTTTCTAGCTTAATTGGATGAAATCAGAGATAAAACTACAAGTTCAAATGACATGTTTTAGTTATGTTTTGACCAAAATGATCAAATCAAAGTTTGAAGTTCAATTAGGGGTCAAATTGAAAAAAATTTAAGACTGCTAACCTTTTGTAAAAGGTGTGTGAATTAGGGAACCCAATTCGGTTGAAAATAGGGGTGAAATTGATGAAATTAAAACTTTGAAGGTCAATTAAGGATAAAATTAAAAATATTCAAAACCAAGAACCAAGATGAAAAATGCATTTAAATTAGGGGTGTTTTTTAATTACAAGGGTGAAATTGAATTGACTCTTTAAATCAAAATTCAATTAAGGACCTAATTGAATGAAATGAAAGATCAAGGGCTAAAATTAAAAGAGGAGATTTATAACCTAATTTAACTCAAACACATCACAACGGCTAAGTTTCATTTAAATGAAACTATATGTTTTAGTTATGTTTTGACCAAAATGATGAGTTTTTGTTTCAAATGACATGTTTAAAAATATAGAGCCAGATAACATGTCTTTTGGCTCTGTTTATTTTATTCTTCCGTCTTTGGGCTCTATTTATTATATTCTTTCTTTCAACCATAAAAGTTGAGTGAGATGCCCTGTTTTTTTTTAGACATTTAATGCATCACCTATACCCTAAATAAGACAACAAACACATCATCTAGTAGCCCTAACATCATACTATAACCCCAACTTTATCTTCGCTGGCTTGCAACCCTATAACTACTGTATTGCTAGTTCAAAACCCCTAACCCAGCCACCCTTGACCTGCTACTATGTTTGACAATACTAGGTTATTGGCTTATGGCTAACGGATTGGACTTTTTCCAAGTACATCAATGACTAGGATTCATATCCAAGAAAGACCTCATGTCTCTCTATCATAAGTGAATTTCATGCAGAAAAAAGAGGAGAAAACAAAGAGAGAAATAAAAATAAACCAAAAAAGAGAGGGGGGGGGGGGGGGGGGGGGAGAGAGAGAGGAAAGCAACCACTCATCTTGCTTAACAACCCATACTAATTCTCCTAAAAGACAAAAATCATCGTGAGCCACCTTTTTACAATAAAAAATAACAAAAAAAAACCAACAACCAATATCCACCACTGTTTTTCTTCCTTCCTAGTAACTCTCACTATGCGCCTCCATTACAGCTTCTTTATCATCACCAATGCCACCATCAACTCCATCATAGACCATTAGCGACTCCAACAATAGCTACCACCTTTTGATTGAACTGTCATCAACCAATACCTCCTTAATAGGTAAACCTTTTCTTTTCTTACACTCTCATATAAACTTTATATGATATAACTATAATTTGCCTTCTTTTCTTTACCTGAAAAGAAGTTTTGGGTTGGAGGCTGGGCCTCTTTCCCAGCCTAGTTCATTATGGCTAGGTTGGGTTTATATATATAAATATATATAAAGCTCATTAGGTTGTCTCCTAACCTAAAAAAAAATTAAGATGAGCTAGGTGATACGACCAAAAGATTGATGTCTTCTCTCAAGTGCAGGAGTGTCGAAGTAATAAATAACCCGACAAGACCGGGGTCGAATCATAGGGAGATTAATTGTATAAATTATAGATAACAATAATACAACAATACCAATAACAACAACAATAGTAACAATAATAATAATAATAATAACAATAACAATAATAATAGTAGTAGTAGTACTAGTAATGGTAATAATAATAGTACTAGTAGTAGTAGTAGTAGTAGTAATAATAATAATAATAATAATAGAAG
>NW_011500554.1:43232-43594 GCF_000495115.2 Populus euphratica
GAAAAAAAAAGCTTAAACATTACAAAAATACAAAGAGAGAAAGCAAAAGCATGATCTTGATATGGAAACCAAGATGCCTAAATCATGGCAAATGCCTTCTTTTGTAAGTCAAAATTGAAAACTATTGATTTGATGACTAATTGATGAGTGGGTGGTAACTCTTGACTTGGGACAATCCTTATCTTCCCTTATCTGCCCAAAACATCATTGATAACGTTAGAATTGAAACCATTTGAAATATAAAATTTTAGGAAACTATCTCAGCTTTCCAGGATAAAAAATAAAGGTCATTTGGACTTCTAGAACTCTAGATATGGGCCAAACACTTAACAGTACGCAGGCTATAGGAGAAATTCAGACTT
>NW_011500554.1:43653-97868 GCF_000495115.2 Populus euphratica
GGCCATATGAAACTTGTAGGCTCATGTCTTACCTTTCCATCCATATAAAATAGACCTACATTTGAGATTTACAACTCCTAATATGACCTAATTATTGAACAGTATTTTGGTTTGGACTGCACCAATATCTCTTTTCTAAGTTTGGTCATCTCTTTATCCTTTCAATTTCAATTCTTAAATTCATCAATCAATCCTTTCATTTATATGATAGGCCTGTATTTAAAATGAACAATTACCACAAATTAAAGGTACCTTATATTATTAGATATGTTATTATAAAATATGCTTTAGTTAATGAGTTATTGATACTTCAAGTGCAAAATGATGATATAAAACCTTAATAAAAATACACTTTTAAGTACCAACCACCCTCTCAAACCAACTTATTACTAGTCCCTCATAATCGAAGGGTTAAAATAGAAGAATAATTTGTAAATTCCATAAAGCAAGGTATTCATCATTCAACTTCCATTAATCTATTCAGATAAACAAATTGTCATTAAATTTATATATCTGCTCAATACCTTTTAAATAAGATATTAATAAACCTTCCTTTTAGGCTCAATATATCAACACATAGTTGTCGGTCTTTACTTAGGCCCTGTTTGTTTGCAGAAAAGTTGTTTCCTTTTGTAAAGTGAATTCCGGGGAAAATGAATTCCTGAAAAGTAGAGTATTTTCCGATGTTTGGTAGTGTTATGGAAAATGAACTGGAAAACACTTTCCAGTGTTTGGTTATGTTATGGAAAATGAACTGGAAAATAATTTATTAATATTTTATTTTTCTCAAGTTTATTAAAATAATAAGGAATAAATCTTACAAATTAAAAAGTTGAATAATAATGAAATTGAAAAAAAAATTTCATAAATTATCTCAAATAAAATAAATAATAATCAAAATAATAAAGATCAAATCTAAAAAAAAAAGATGAAGAAATTAAAATAATAATAATTAACATTTCATAAAGTATTTTAAATAAAATAAATAACAATCAAAAGAACGAGGACCAAATTTGATAGAAAAAAATTTCAATAAAAAAATAATAGGAGAAAAGCAAATAACAATTATAAAAATGAGGACCAAAGTAAATATAAAAATTAAATTTTAAGAAATGAAATTGAAAAATAAATATAGCAATTAAAAGTTTGAGGAACAAATTTGATATAATCAGCAAATAATGACATTTCTAAACTTTTCACAACTTCCGGAAAGTGTTTTCCTCCCAAATTTTTCAGGAAAACACTTTCCTGAAAATCAAGCCAAATTTTTCTTTGGCTGGAAAGTGTTTTCCGTTTATCAACTTTCCTAACAGCAAACAAACTCAAGAAAGTTTGGAAAGTGATTTCCCAGAAATCACTTTCTGCAAAACAAACACAAGAAAGTTTAGAAAGTGTTTTCCCGGAAACCACTTTTCGGAAAACAAACACAGCTAAAAAGGAAAACACTTTCCTGAAAATTAAGCAAAAAATTTTTTTGACTAAAAAATATTTTCGTTGACCAGAAGGTGTTTTTCGTTGACCGGAAAGTGTTTTCCGTTGACTGGAAAATGTTTTCTGTTGACCAACTTTCCTAATGACAAACAAACACGGGAAAGTTTGAAAAGTGGTTTCCTGGAAACTATTTTCCGGGAAACAAACATAGCCTTAGAAGAAAACAAAATTCTTGTTCTAATGTTTAAGGTTAATTTTCTCGGGTTGGGATTTCTTTTTTAAATATATATACATGCAACTTAAAACACAATGCATCTTTAACCCATGTAACGAGCTTTTGGCTAATGACTTCCAAACCAGTTGGTCTTAGGATATTAGGTGTTGAGATATCCATGCGAGCTTAGTAACTCGGGTTGCCGATACTAATATGTAGATAGTGCAATGTTTTATTTCCTTAAGCTTTTCTCCTTAATCCATATAACAAGCGTTGGATTAATAGCTCCTAAGTCAGTTGACTTTAGGGTGTTAGGTGTTAAAACACCCATTCAGGCTTAATTGCTTAGGTTAGGGAGGCTACGAAACCAAACTTATTTATATTTTGATTATCATCATTTTTTTTGCTCTTTTTTTTTTGTTTTTTTCAAATTATATACTATCCCTTTTCCTTAGTTGTTACCTTTAACAAGAGAACATAAATAATATAATAATCCAATGTGTAACCCGCAATCATATGTTAAAATGTGTGTGTGAAAATTAAGGTTTAAGAATACATGTTAAATGAGTATATGAGTAGAATTAAATGATAATAATACAAAAATTTGTAAACCTATATATTTCAAGAAGTATTATAATAGACCTTGGTAAGAATGGTTACTAAGATGCATTTCAAGAGTCACTTTAACAAAAGAGCTCTTTTACTCTGTCATCCTAGTAACAACAATTTTGCACATATTTTATGAAATAGAAATTTTTTTTGTCAACTACTACCCTCTCCCCCTAACCAAAACGAGACATTGTCCTCAATGTCCTAAAGTAGAAAGATAAAGTATAGAAAACATCACCTGAAATAATGAACACTAACAAACCTAAAACACACTTAAACAAATATAAGAAACAACAAAACACAATAATAAAAGCAAAAGACATAACGATTCACAAATAAAACTCAAATCTAATCTAATCTTTTTACGGCTTTCCTTAGATGACCAATTTATGCGACTCATGGAGGGATCAATTACAAGAATGAAAGATTGTAGTTGGTCAATTAATTGTTCAGCAGTAGCAGCAGAGATTATGATTTGTCATGTAGAAGATGTTAGAAATTCTTGTTCTACAACATGATCAAGAAAAGACAACTTATCATACTAACCATTAACATTTAACAAACCTATGGGTTTATGGTGAATATGCAATTGGGCCCAAGAGGAAATGTGAAAGATCTCTTCTAATGTGCTTAGACCACCTAATAAGGCAATGAAGACATCGACATGGTAAAACATTGCATTCATTCAAGCAGACATTGTAGAGACATGTAGTTCCTCTCTAATTATTTTTCCAATGATGCCCTGACACGACTAAAAAATTGATATTTTCTCCCAAGTGCAGGAGCGTCGAAGTAATAAATAACCCGGCAAGACCGAGGTCGAACCACAGGGAGGTTAATTGTACAAATTATAAACAATAATTATAAACAACAACAATAGTAACAACAATAACAACAATAATATTAGTTCTACCTTAGAACATTGAGGACAATGTCTCGTTTTGGTTGGGGGGAGAGGGTAGTAGTTGATAAAAAAAAATTGTTTTTCATTTCATAAAGCATGTGCATAATTGTTGTTACTAGGATGGCAGAGTAAAGGAGTTCTTTTGTTAAAGTGACTCTTGAGACGCATCTTAGTAACCATTCTTAACAAGGTCTATTATAATACTTCCTGAAATATTCAGGTTTACAAACTCTCGTATTGTTACCACTTAATTCTGCTCATATACTTATTTAACATGTATTCTTAAACCTTAATTTACACACACACACTTTAACATATGATTGTGGGTTGCATATTGGATTATTACATTATTTATGTTCTTTTGTTAAAGGTAACAACTAAGGGAAAGGGATTGTATATAATTAAAAAAAAAACATGAAAAAAAAGAAAGAAAAAAAAAAGAAAAAAAAGAAGAAAAAAAAATGATGATAATAAAAATGTAGATAAGTTTGGTTTCGTAGCCTCCCTAACCTAAGCAATTAAGCCCGAAGGGGTGTTTTAACACCTAATACCCTAAAGTCAACTGACTTGGGAGCTATTGGCCCAACGCTTGTTACATGGGTTGAGGAGAAAAGCTTAAGGGAATCAAACATTGCACTATCTACATATCAGTATCTGCGACCCGAGTTACTAAGCTCGTAGGGGTGTCTTAACACCTAATGCCCTAAGACCAACTGGTCTGGGAGTCATTAGCTGAAAGCTCGTTACATGGGTTAAAGATGCATGATGTTTTTAAATTATATGTATATAGATTTTAAAAAAAAAAGACAAAAAAGACAAAAATAATAATCCCAACCCAAGGAAGTTAACCTTAAACATTAGAACAAAAATTTTGTTTTCTTCCAAGAAAAGCCCCATAATTATGTGTTGATACATTGAGCACAAAAGAAAGGTTTATTAATATCTTGTTAAGAGGTATTGAGCAGATATATAAATTTAATGAGAGTTTGTTTATCTGGATAGATTAATGGAAGTTAAATGATGAATACCTTGCTTTGTGGAATTTGCAAATTGTTTTTCTATTTTAACGCTTTGATTACTAGGGACTAGTAATAAGCTGGTTGGGGGGTGTGATTAGTACTTAAAAGTGCATTTTTATCATGGTTTTATATCATCATTTTGCACTTGAAGTATCAATAACTCCTTAACTAAAGCATGTTTTATAATAATATATCTAATAATATAAGATACCTTTAATTTGTGGTAAATGTTCATTTTAAATGCAGGCCTATCACATAAATGAAAGGATTGATTGATGACTTTAAGAACTTAAATTGCAAGGGCAAAGAGATGACCAAAATTAGAAAAGAGATGTCGGTGCAATCCAAGCTGGAACACTGTTCGGTAATTGGGTCATATCTGGAGCTATAGATCTCAGATTTAGGTCTACTTTATATGAATGGAAAGGTAAGACATAGGCCTACAACTTTCATGTGGAGCTCAAGATCTAAAAAGGCCATTTTCAAGTCTAAATTATAGCAACAACAAAGAAGCCTAAATCTGTCCTCCAGCCCGAGCATTGTTCAGTATTTTGGCCATATCTGGAGTTTTAGAAGTTCAAATGAGCTGCAGTTTTTACACAAGAAAGCTGAGACCATTTCCTACAACTTTCATGTTTTCAAATGGCTCCAATTTTGACGTTATCAATGATGTTTTAGGCAGAAAAGAGAAGATAAGGATTGTCACCAAGTCAAGAGTTGGCCACCCACTCATAAATTAGTCATCAAATCAATAGTACCCAATTTTGGCCTATAAAAGGAGGCATTTGCCATGCATTTAGGCATCTTGGTGTCCAGATCAAGCTCATGCTCTGCCTTTCTCTCTTTTTATTTTTTTTTAATGTTTATGCTTTGCTTTCATTAATATCAAGCTTAAGACATACAGTACCTTTCATTTACTTAGTTAACTTTTATCTTATTTATGTTCTTATTTTGTTTTTTTTTTTTTTCTTTTATTATGTCTAGCTAAGTTTATTATGTCAAGGTGAAAATGTTACACTAATGGTGTAAGAATAAGTATAGTGTAAACTCAAAATGGACTTTAATGTTTGATACTAATATGTTTTGTATTTGTTATCTTATTCACTCTTTAATACTTTGCTGGTTAAATGACTAATCTTGATTTATGTTGTATAACACTTGCTAGAAAAAATGCTTGGCACTTTCATAGCTCATACTGTATGGTATAACCGACACCTGAGCTATGAAAGGAACTTGATTTGTTGTTAACATAAGTTATAATCATGAATGCTTGACGAGAATTACAAGTATTAGCATTAATCGAATAAGATGACTAATGTAATCATGTTAACAATCTATAATCTGATTGGAACCTCCTTTGTGTGTGGTTTCCAATTGACTAATAAGAGTTTATACTATACTTGTTTGACATATCATTAGTGAATCCTCTAACCTTGACATTTATCGTTATCGTTGTTAAATCTTTACGTTAATATTCCTTCTCAAAGTTCTCATCTTCTTCTCTTTCTTTTTCTTTATTATTATTATTATTATTATTACTACTACTACTACTATTATTATTATTATTATTATTATTATTATTATTATTTTTATTGTTATTATTATTATTGTTGTTATTGTTATTGTTATTGTTATTGTTGTTGTATAACTGTTGTTTATAATTTGTACAATTAACCTCTCTGTGGTTCGACCCCAGTCTTGCCGGGTTATGTATTACTTCGACACTCCTGCACTTGGGAGAAGACATCAATCTTTTAGTCGTGTCAATGTATCGAGAGGAAAAACTATGCATGATGGTGCACTTGTTCTTGTGGGATTCACGTGATCTCTAAGTGTTCTAGGACGGTTATTCTCACTATTCTCATTATGAAGTGATTGATTATCTTCTTCGGCCATATTTTCTAAAAATGATGAGGATACCCTACAAAGTCTACCACTTAATGTACGTAAACACACTCTCATGCACGTGTAGGAATAGAATAAAAGGAAGAAGAAGATAAAAGAAGAAGAAACAAGAACAAAGAAACAAAGTTATATACAAGAAAAGTGAAATGAGAAAATAAAATAAATGCTATAATTTGTACAAAAACTTACCTCCTCGGCAACGGCGCCAAAAACTTGACACGACTAAAAGATTGATGTCTTCTTACTACTACTACTAGTAAAGATCGAAGTAATAAATAACCCGGCAAGATCGAGGTTGAACCACAAGGAGGTTAATTGTACAAATTATAAACAACAATTATAAACAACAACAACAATAAAAACAATAATATTAGTAGCAATAATAATAATAATAGAAGTAATACTACTACTACTACTAATAATAATAATAATAATAATAATAAGGAAAAAGAAGAAGAAGAAGAAGAAAAAGAAATGTCAACGTTAAAGGTTCCACTAATGGTATGTCAAACAAGTATAGTATAAACTCTTATTATTCAATTGGAAACCACACACAAAGGAGGTTCCAATGAGATTATAGATTATTAACATGATTACATTAGTCATCTTATTTGATTAATGCTAATACTTGTAAATCTAGTCAAGCATTCATGATTATAACTTATGTTAACAACAAATCAAGATCCTTTCATAGCTCAGGTGTTGGTTATACCATACAGTATGAACTATGAAAGTGTCAAGCATTTGTTGTAGCAAGTGTTATACAACATAAATCAAGATTAATCATTTAACAAGCAAAGTATTAAAAAGTCAACAAGATAATAAATACAAAACATGTTAGTATCAAACATTAAAGTCCATATTGAGTTTACATTATACTTATTCTTACACCATTAATATAACCTTTTCACCTTGGCATAATAAACTTAGCTAAACATAATGAAAGAAAGAAAAATAAATAAAAAAATAAGAACGTGAGTAAAAATAGAGTTAACTAAGAGAAGGAAAGGAAATGAAAGGCATAAACTTGATATTAATGAAAGTAAAGCATAAACATTATAAAAAATACAAAGAGAGAAAACAAGAGTATGATCTTGACTTGAAAATCAAGATTCCTAAATGCGTGGCAAATGCTTTCTTTTATAGGCCAAAATTGGAAACTATTGATTTGATGACTAATTGATGAGTGGGTGACCAACTCTTGACTTAGTGACAATCCTTATCTTCTTTTGTCTGCCAAAAACATCATTGATAACTTCAAAATTAGAGCCACTTGAAAACATGAAAGTTATAGGAAATTGTCTCAGGTTTCTTGTGCCAAAAATTCAAGTCATTTGGACTTCTAAAACTCCAGATATGGGCCAAACACTAAACAGTGCTTGGGCTGGAAGACATATTCGGACTTCTTTGTTGTTGCTATAATTTGTACTTGAAAATGACCTTTTTACATCTTAGGCTCCATATAAAAGTTGTAAGCCTATGTCTTACCTTTCCATACATATAAAGTAGACCTAAATCTAAGATCTACATCTCTAAATATGACCTAATTACCGAATAGTATTTCAGATTGGATTGCACTGACATCTCTTTTTTAAGTTTGGTCATCTCTTTGTCCTTTCAATTTCAGTTCTTAAATTCATCAATCAATCATTTCATTTATGTGATAGGCCTGCATTTAAAATGAACATTTACCACAAATTAAAGGTATCTTATATTATTAGATATATTATTATAAAACATGTTTTAGTTAAGGAGTTATTGATACTTCAAGTGCAAAATAATGACATAAAACCTTGATAAAAAATGCACTTTTAAGTATTAATCAGCCCTTTTGTGCTAAAGCTTTGGGGATAACCCCCAAAACTTGACTACCTCCTAAAAATACAGCTATTGATACATTTTCCATTAACCCAAGATTGTCTCCCGATACACTAAATGAATCTTTCTCTCAGCTAGCACTTGACCAAGATGATTTGCTAATTCTAAAAACTCCTTTTCTTTCCCAGGACTAGATCCATCAAAAACATAAATATTTCTTATATGATGACCTAAGAAACTTGCCATTTCTACACACTTCTATACTTATTAAATGTATGCGTTGAGTAGAAATGAAAGAAAGGAAGAGAGGATTTTATAGATGAGAAATTGAAAATGCAATCATACCACCTGTAAGTAGGCTAGTTGGAGTCTCACACACTCTCTTTCTCTTTTTATTTATTTATTTTTGAAAAAACATGTGTATGTACAAGTAATTGTGATTATGGCTCACATCTGCCCTTGATTTTACGTCCAAGAACGGCTTAGACGCCCTCTATGGGATGGGGATAGACTTCCCATCTAGTTTTCTTAAAAACTAGCAAACAAGGTCTTTTTTAGTCAGATTTTCAAGATTAAGTCAATCATGTTCTTTATGAAAATAAGGCTATCAATCATGAATTGCATGATGCACATGTCCATTAGAATGCGTCTCAAGAGTTAATAGAAGATTATCTAAAGATTTTTACTCAGGCCATCCTTAATGAATTGTATTTTATCTTCATGGTTTATAGATACCATTTCTAAAGAATAACATTGTGCATTACAAGTCCATCTAGCACATCGATGACAAACCTTCAGTCGTTTTGCGCGATGTTTCTTTGCAAAAGTGCTTTTAACTATTCTAGGCATATGTGAAATGAAGGAATTAGAGGACTCACCTGATAATTACACCTTTGCTTCAATCAACTAACAAATATCTTCAGGAATTCCATGATTCATTAACAACCTCAATCTTGCACATCTAGCACGGTAAATTTTTGTAATCGCATTCTGAGGCAGAGAGGGAAAAACTTTTTTAATTATTCAAGATTAGTGTCCATTTTCAAATGAGAATTGAAAGATAGATTTGAAGAATTGCACAAATATATACACAGATATTAGTTATTATGGGAAACTGAAATAACAAACTTAAGTCACAGAGTACCGTTGTCCGCCATTTGATCGGGGTGATAAAAACTAACAAAAATCACTAAAAAAAACACAAAAAAAATTTGAGGACAAAAAAAAAATCAATCTTTATATACAAGATCACCCAATTCAAAAAAGTCATTTTTAACTAAAAAATTGTCAAAGTAAACTTTCAAACGATGTCCATTTACCTTGAAAACATTATCATTCTTTGGCTTCTCGATATCATAGGCCCCATATAGATACACATGTTTCATAATAAAAGGACCGCTTCATCTTGATCTTAGTGTTCCAGGAATTAAATGCAGTTGAGAATTATAAAGTAAGACTTTTTGACCAACATTGAATGTTTTTCTCAATATTTTCTTGTCATGAAACTCTTTAATTCTTGCTTTATGAATTCTTGAATTTTCATATGCATCATTTATTATTTCCTCAAGCTCATTTATTTGTAATTTTCATAGTTGATTAGCATCATCAAGATTTGAATTGAAAGTTTTAATAGCCCAATAAGCTTTATGTTCAAGTTCCACAAGCAAGTGATAAGGTTTTCCATAGACTAGTTTATAAGGTGATATACTTAATGATGTTTAATAAGCAGTTTGAAAAGCCCAAAGTGCATCATTAAGCCTTCA
This sequence comes from Populus euphratica, assembly GCF_000495115.2. Lineage (NCBI taxonomy): Eukaryota > Viridiplantae > Streptophyta > Magnoliopsida > Malpighiales > Salicaceae > Populus > Populus euphratica. The sequence continues at coordinate 53,317 of NW_011500554.1, forward strand.
AGACTAATCCTTCCTATGAGGGTTCACTATTTTCTCCAAAATATGTTTGATCTCCTTATTAGCAAGCTCTATTTGTCCACTTGTTTGAGGATGATCAGGGGTGGCAACATTGTGTGTGATTCCATATTTCTTCATTAAAGACTCAAATGGCTTGTTGTAGAAATATGTTCCACCATTACTTATTATGGCTCGAGGGATTCCAGATCGACTCAACATAATTTCTTTTAAAAACTTTATCACTATTTTGTGATCATTGTTTCGACTTAAAATTGCCTCTATCTATTTTAAAACATAATATACTGTGACTAACATGTACAAGAAACCAAATGATAGAGAAAATGGACCCATGAAATCTGTACCCCAACAGTCAAAGATCTCAATGACAAGAATAGGATTTAAAGGCATCATGTGATGTTTTGAAATAGATCCCAACTTTTGACAATTTTCACAAGACTTGCAGAATGTATGTGAGTCCTTGAACATGGTGGACCAATAAAATCCACTTTGTAAGATTTTTGCAGTTTTCTTTCTTGATGATAAATGGCCTCCACATGCCTCAGAATGACAAAATTTAATAGCATTACTTACCTCATTGTTGGGAATGCATCTTTGAAATATTTGATCAGGATAATATTTGAATAAATATGGGTTATCATAATAAAAGTTCTTCACTTTATTCAAGAAATTTCTTTTATCTTAGGTATTTCAATGAGCTGACAATTGTCCTCAAATAAGAAAATTTACAATATTAGCAAACCAAGGCATTGTAGAGACAGAAAGTAAGATTCATTTGGAAAGTAATCATCGATTGGTGTGATGTCAGTTTTTGAATCTGTTGTTAATCTTGACAAATGATTTGCGATAATATTTTCAGTGCCTTTTTTATCTTTGATTATGATATCAAATTCTTGAATCCACTGCATCAATCTAGCCTTACAATCTTTCTTAGAAAGAAGATATTTCAATGCTGCATGATCACTAAAAACAACAATAGGTGAGCTAAAAAGATAAGACTTGAATTTTTCACATGGAATACTACTGCAAGTAATTCTTTTTCAGTGGTGGTGTAATTCATTTGAGCATTACTTAAAGTTTTACTTACATAGTAAATTACATAAGGTTTCTTATCTTTTCTTTGTACCAAAACAGCACCTATGGCATAATCACTAGCGTCACACATTATTTCAAAAGGTAATGACCAATCAGGAGGTTGAATGATAGGAGCACAACTAAGCAAGTTTTTAAGTTTAACAAAGGCTTCTTCACAATGTTCAGTCCATTTAAAAATATTATCTTTTGTTAGAAGGTTACTTAATGGCTTAGATATTACACTAAAATCTTTGATGAACCTTTTATAAAAACCTGTATGTCGTAAGAATGATGTAACATCTTTACTAGATTTTGGTGTTGGCAAGTTAGCAACTAACTCGATTTTAGATTTGTCAACCTCAATTCCTTTTGATGAAACAATGTAATCAAGTACAATGTTGTTTGTTACAATAAAGTGACATTTTTTCCAATTTAGTACAAGATTCTTCTCTTTACACCTGCTCAAAACCTTTTCTAAGTTAGTCAAACAATCATCAAATGATCGCCAAAAACAGAAAAATCATCCATAAAAATCTGAAGAAAATGTTTAACCATATCACTAAATATACTAAGCATGCATTTTTGAAACGTGGCTAGTGCATTACATAACCTAAAAGGTATCCTTTGATATGTAAAAGTATCAAATGGACATGTGAAAGTGGTCTTCTCTTGATCTTCCAATGCAATTTTAATTTGGTTATAACTTGAATAGCCATTTAGGAAACAATAAAATTCATGACCTGCAACTCTTTCTAGGATTTGATCCATGAAAGGTACAGAAAAATGATCTTTTCTAGTCATTAAATTAAGTTTTCTATAGTCAATGCACATGTACTAACCAGTAACAGTCCTATTAGGAATTAACTCATTGTTCTCATTTGTTATCACAGGGACTTCAGACTTTTTGGGTACAACTTGAGTAGGACTTACCCATTTACTGTCATAAATATGATAAATGATTCCATTATCTAGAAGCTTAATGACTTTATTTTTTACTACTTCTTTCATATTAGGATTGAGCCTTCGTTGCATTTCCTTAGAAGGTTTGACATTTTTCTCCAAATAAATTATGTGTATACAAATCAAAGGAATAATTCCTTTTATATCAGCTATGGTCCATCCTAATGCATTTTTGTGCATTTTCAGAGTTTGTAATAACTTACTTTCTTGATGTGCATTAAGTTTGGAAGAGATTATTACTGGAAAAGTTTTATTTTCTCCCAAAAATAAGTATTTAAGATTGAATGGCAATGACTTCAAATCAAGTTTGGGTGGTTAAACACTTGAAGGTATGGACTTAATTGATCATGGTGGCAATTCCTTAATTTATGGTTCCAATTACTTGCCTTTGATTCTTCTTGAAAATAAATCATTTGCAAATCATCAGATTCATCAATCTCAATTTCACTGGAAATGGTTTGAAATTGATCATGAATTAATTGTTCAGTAAAGTCCACTTCTAGTAAATTATTATTATCTCCAGGTTGCTTGCAAATGTTGAAAATATTCATCTTCAATGTCATGTTTTCAAATGATAGTTTCATCAGTCCATTCCTACAATTAATCAATGTATTAGAAGTTGCAAGAAATGGACGTCCTAAAATAACAAGAAATGAATTACATACTTCAACAGGTTGTGTGTCCAAGATAATAAAATCTATAGGATAAATAAATTTATCAACTTATACTAACACATCATCAATTATTCCTCTAGGTACTTTTACACATCTATTAGTAAGTAAAAAAGTTACAGAAGTTGGTTTTAACTCACTTAGATTGAGACTTTGAAAAACTGAATATGGAAATAAATTCACACTAGCTCCAAGATCAAGTAAGGCTCTTTCAATTTTATGTTCTCCAATAAAGTAAGAAATTGTAAGACAACTAGGGTCTTTATATTTCAAAGCATTATTGTTCTGAAGAATGACACTTACTTGTTTAGCTAAAAAGGCTTTCTTTTTCACATTCATTTTCCTCTTCACAGTGTATAGATCTTTCAAAAATTTAGCATAGGAAGGAACCTATTTAATAGCATCCAACAAAGATATATTGATCCTTACCTGTTTGAAAGTTTCAAAGATTTTAAAGTTGTGATTGACTTTTCTTTGTTTGGTCATGGCATGAGGAAATGAAAGTGCTGGCGGGGAATCAGTCTTTTCTTTGCAAATTTTAGATTCAACCCCTTCCTTACCCTCAGAGATTGACTCATCATGTTTCTCACAAGGTTCAAGAGTGGGTTTTTCAATAACCTTACCACTGCAAAGAGTAGTGACTCATTTGACTTGATCCATGTGTTGGATTCTAGAACTACTTGCATTTCTATTGTATTACCCCTTGGGATGTTGTGGTTAAGATGAAAACTTACCTTTCCCTTGAAAATTGAGAGCACATGTCAATTTTGTAAGAGTATCTTTAAAATCTGTCATGTTTTGAGAAGTTAAATATTGATTGTCTCTTGTTTTTCAATGAATACATGCAATGTTTCCTTAAGATTTCTTCTTGGAGGTGGAGCATAAGGAGGTGCATATCCATAAGAATTTTGGAAATTATGGTGTGCTTGAAACGGTGGTTGTGAAGTTTGTACATTGTTATTATCACTCTTCCAACTGAAATTTGGGTGATTTCTCCAACCAGGGTTGTATGTTTGCGAGTATAGGTTGTGGTTGGCCCTTTAGAAACTATTTAAAGCATGAGCTTGTTCATGGAGACATTCCTTAAAAAAAGGCAAGGTTGGACAGTTATTGGTTGAGTGTTCATTTGTTTCACACATTTGACACACAATGTTTTTAATAGATTTTAATTGACCACTCTTTTTCAATTATAGTGCCTCGACTTTTCTAACTAAAAATGCAAACTTGGTTTGGAGATCATGATCTTCCCTAAGGTTATACATACCTCCACTAGATGTATGAGGTTGAGTTTTAATTGGTGCCTTATAAGTACCCATGGTGTCCCAATTTTGAGCATTTTCAGCTAACAAGTCTAAGTACTCCATTGCTTCATCAGGGTCTTTATCTTCAAAAGTTCCATTGCACATCAATTCAACCATTTGCCTATCTTTAGGTGTTAACCCTTCATAGAAATATGAAACCAATCTCCATGTATCAAAACCATGATGAGGGCAAGTACTAAGCAAGTCTCGATACCTATCCCAACATTTGTAAAATGTTTCTCCTGGTTTTTGAGTGAAAGTGGTGATTTGTCTCTTGAAAGAGTTTGTTCTATGAGATGGGAAAAACTTCTTCAAAAACTGTTGTTGCATTTCATCCCAAGCACGAATGGATCCTGGTCTTAAATTTTGTAGCCATGTTTTAGCTTTATCTTTTAATGAAAAAGGAAAAAGCTTTAATCTAATGGTGTTCATGCTACAATTTAAATTATTATATGTGTTGCAGACCTCCTCAAATTCCCTTAAATGCAAGTATGGATTTTCCAATTCCAAACCATGAAAAGAAGGTAAAAGTTGAATAATACCTGGTTTAAAATTAAAATGAGATGCATCAGGAGGAAAAACTATGCATGATGGTGCACTTGTTCTTGTGGGATTCATGTGGTCTCTAAGTGTTCTAGCACGGTTATTCTCATTATTCTCATTATGAAGTGATTGATTATCTTCTTCGGCCATATTTTCCAAAGGCGCCAAAAACTTGACACAAACAAAAGATTGATGTCTTCTCCTAAGTGCAAGAGTGTCGAAGTAATAAATAACCCGGCAAGACCGGGGTTGAACCATAGGGAGGTTAATTGTATAAATTATATAAAACAATAATACAACAACAATAACAACAACAATAATAGTAGTAGTAGTAGTAGTAATAATAATAATAATAGAAGAAGAAGAAATTAATGAGAACTTTGAGATGAAAGATTAACGTAAGGATTTAAAAATAATAGCAATAAATGTCAAGGTTAGAGGATCCACTAATGATATGTCAAACTATAAACTCTTATTACTCAAATGAAAACCACACATAGATGAGATTCCAATCAAATTATAAATTATTAACATGATTACATTAGTTATCTTAGTCGAATAATGCTAATACTTGTAAATATTGTTAGGCATCCATGCTTATAACTTATGTTAATAACACATCAAGTTTCTTTCATAGCTCAGGTGTCGGTTATATCATACAGTATGGACTATGAGAGTGCCAAGTATTTGTTGTACCAAGTGTTATACAACATAAATCTAGATTAGTCATTTAACAAGCAAAGTATTAAAGAGTGAACAAGATAGCAAATACAAAACATGTTAGTATCAAACATTAAAGTCCATATTAAGTTTACACTATACTTATTCTTACACCATTAGTGTAACCTTTTCACCCTAACATAATAAACTCTTTTCAACTTGATATAATAAACTTAATTAAACATAATGAAAGAAAGAAAAATAAATAAACAAAATAAGCATATAAATAAGATAAAAATTCACCAAGTAAAGGAAAGGAATTAAAAGGCATAAACAAGATATTAATGAAAATAAAATTTAAACATTACAAAAATACAAAGAGAAAAAGAAAAAGCATGATCTTGATCTGGAAACCAAGATGCCTAAATGAATGGCAAATGCCTCATTTTATAGGCTAAAATTAGAAACTATTGATTTGATGACTAATTAATGAGTGGGTGGCCAACTCTTGACTTTGGTGACAATCCTTATTTTCTCTTATCTACCCAAAATATCATTAATAACGTCAGAATTAGAACCACTTGAAAACATAAAAGTTGTAGAAAATTGTCTCATCTTTCTAGGAAAATTGCCCAAAACGTCATTTGGACTTCTAGAACTTCAGATATGGGCCAAACACTGAACAGTGCGCAAGCTATAGGACAAATTCAGACTTCTTTGTTGTTGCTACAATTTGGATTTGAAAATGACCTTTTTAAATGTTGAGCTCATATAAAATTGTAGGTCTATGACTTACCTTTCCATTCATATAAAGTAGACCTAAATTCGAGATCTACAACTCCCGATATGACCCAATTACCTAACAGTGTTCCAGTTTGGACTGTTCCAATATCTCTTTTATAAGTTTGACAATCTCTTTGTCCTTTCAATTTTAGTTCTTAAATTCATCAATCAATCATTTCATTTATGTGATAGGCCTATATTTAAAATGAATATTTATCACAAATTAAAGGTATCTTATATTATTAGATATATTATTATAAAACATACTTTAGCTAAGGAGTTATTGATACTTCAAGTGTAAAATGATAATATCAAACCTTGAAAAAAAAAATATTTTTAAGTACTAATCACTAGGCCTAAGCCCAACCCACATGCATGGGCTCGGGCGTAGGGCCCAATAAGCCCCACCCAAACCTTAAGACATGTATGGCATGCCATATTTTTCTTAAGCAAAAATGTTTTTTTAAACACTGCCTTAAGGAATTTTCAATGCCTTTGATTTTAGACAAAGAGCATACATGTCAAACATGCCCTATTGCTTTCCCTTTTAGCTTTATAAACTATTCTTATTTCAGTGTTTAACCAAATAGATTCTAAAATAGTTTAAAAAAACTCTAAAACAAATTAGAGACTATTTTAAAATTATTTTTAGGTCCCTTATGTGTTTTTCCAATTATTTTTTCTAATATCAAGTTGTAAACATATATTATAAGATACAGACCCAATATTAAAAATACTTAATTTTTTAATAAAATTTCAAAAACTTTAAAAAATTCAATTTTTTTCCTCATTTCAAAAATAAAAAAAATATGTTTTGTTTTCATGTATATAGTGAAATTATAAAAGTTTTTCATACACATTTTCTAACAAAAAAAATGCTTTTATATCATGTTTGAAACATACAAAAGTAATTGTCGTAACCAGTTTATGATTTTCATTAGGATTTGGCCAGAATTTCCAAAATTTCATAAAAATTGATTTGTTTAATTAATATTTGGGGTATGAATTTTATAACATAATGCATATTTCTACTATTAAATTAAATAAATTAATAGGAATAAATATTAGAAATTAGCTATAGACTTTATTATTTGATGCTATAAAATTATAATATAAAGTATACCCTCAAGTATTAAAGATACAAAAAAAAAATATGATGCTAATATTTAGACTCTATAACGGTTAGAATTTAACCTATTAAGGTAAATGTTTTCTTACATAGGGAAATCTTAAATCTTAGATGAGATCAATAAATAGAAACACTATTTAGAATAACAATCAATCAACAATGCAAAGTACTGGGTGTGATATATTTTTTGCTTGCATAACTAATTCTCTTACCCAGACTCTCCTAAATCATAAATTTTCTAATGACCATGATACTAAGTAGTAACTATCCCAAATTATAATTTTATGATTAAATTTAAAATTCTCTTCAATTTAGAAGGCAAATTTGTCATTTGATGTCGTACATATCACGACACAACACTAAAAATAAACATTCATGTGTCAATTATAGAATAACAATAGTTATTCATAATATTGTAGGAAAAAAGAGTTAGAAGCAATCAAGTACATTGGAATTTACCATGTTGGGATAATTCTTATGAAACTAGAGTATTGAAAACATAACTGACTAGGCAACCAGGAGTCATGTTTAACTAAGAAAAAAAAGCGATCACATAAGTTTGATCACGTATGAAGAACAAAAAAAGCTTTGTTATATTTAAAGTGCATATGTTTTTAATATAATAATTAATTAAAAATCATAAATTAATTTATCATTCAGATAAGTATCAACCTAGAAGTAGTTTGTATTAGGATTCAATAAAATCTGCAAACGGTATTATCTAAGTAGATATGATTCAAATTTTATAATAATATATATAGGACCATACATCTAAAAAGGTAATGTGATTGATCCAAAAGCATCAGAATCAATGATCAATAGAATACTTGAAATATAGGGTTGCGTATGATTTCTCTTACGGACTTTTGTTGATTGGTCATTTCTTATGTTAAAATTTTTGGATGTCGCCTTGGCTTTGGCGATGAATATGATTGTAAGTAAATGAGTTTAATATAAATGGAGTTTTTATAAGAATATGGACATTAAGAGTTGGACAACAACAACAATGACTCAACCCAAATTACTTACCCAAATTACTTGGAAGTTGGACGAAACAATACCAAAATTCTATATTTGAAGTACTAAATGGGAATGGCAAGAATGGTACACACAAGCAAGAGAATAATTATGTGGCCATGGACTGGTCGTGGGTTTCATTCTAAATCATGTGAAATTTGATGTGTGATCTTTATTGGGATATTGTCATTAATAGGCAACTACTTTGCAGCCTACCCTAAGAAATAGGGTTACTATTGTCAAAAGGCTACAATAGTAGTTGCACCACCATTAATGTGCTACCACCATTAGTGTCACAAATCATGTCATGATTTGTAAATCTTGTCTTACTATTGATGCCTATAAATAAAGACATTGTTTGAGAGAAAAATGAGAAAAAGAGAGAGTGTGCTGAGTGTGTGTAAGAGAATAAGAGATAAAGAGGGTCTACTAAGGGCAGCAGCCCTGCTGCCATTGTAGTAGTGAGTTGGGAGTTGAGTTTGAGTGGGTATAATCCTCCTTTTCTATGTATTTGTTTTGTATTTTTTCTCTATCTCTAATAATATTGACTCTCCTGTGCATGTAGACAATTTACCGAATCACCTTAAATATTGTATCAGTGTGCTTGGCCTCCTATAAGCAAATATTAATACATAACTGGTCGAATTCCCCAACAATCTTGATGTGATAGGGAGATCAAGACGGTGATTCAAGACTATGCTCATAGTGATGTAAATTTGGGGTTTGATCCACGAAGAAGAAAATGGGATTTGTATAGAAATGGAAATGACCCAGGAGTAATTTCATCTATAGACGTAAGCTGCTGTAAACGATGGGTTAACACCAGAGCATTAAGTAGCTGAAGTGATATCCATGTTTGCCATCCTAAGTTTCCTAAATTATGGAATCATCCGTAAATGGTTCTTGTCTTCAAATATATTGATATGCAAGAATGTCTTTAAATGATCGATCGAGTTTTTCACTAGAGCTACCTCTTACATACAAGCAGCTTGAGTTCTAACGTAGCCATTCTGAATTGAAGCTCTCTGATTGCTTGAATTACTCTCAAGATAGAATAATTTAATGAATAGCGTTTGAAAGCAACTGAAAAATACATTAGCAAGTGTTAAATCTACACATGATATACTTTCACTCTTAAAATTTCATGTAGTTTAAAAAAAAAAAAAATTCACATTCCCTTCTCAGTCAATGAAGTGCCATAAATGAGATTTACCCAAACTGCAAGCCCTTAACTTAAAAGTTCTAACCACAAACAAATAACATACAAACTGATGTAAGAATGTCCCTCGACTTAAGATATAAAATTTGGCCTGAGGGGAAAAGCAGAAACCTGAGTCTTACAGTTAATTTGTGTCTATCTAACTTATAAGCTAATGTAATCAACTATCTTCACATTGCAAGCTTGTCTTGATGTTTTTCAATGTGCATGATATAAGTGCGTTAACAGAATCCACAGATTCCATGGTTAGTTTGGCTGTGGGAGAGGTATTCGTTAGGATTTGGAATGCTATTGTTAGCAAAGACCCCCCTTCGGTGCTCTTCTCCTCTTGCCTAGAAGTGATCACTAATGGTCTTGATTCGTGTCCATCAGGAAGAATTGAGAATCCTGAAGGTAATATAGCTAGGTTGCTTGAATCACATCCATTAATCACAGATTGCATTCCATTAGTGTCCACTGGAGCATAAATTACCATGGATTCATAAGCATTCGTGCCGCTATCTTGGAGTACCCACATATTGTTTTCTTTAGATTTCATCTTCTGCAATTGAAAAGGGCCTGTTAGAACCATGAATAAAGAAATGCACATGAGATTAATGGTATGGTCTCCTGTTATTTGAGATGGAGAACAACTTACTAGAATAGTTACTGCATTGCCTCTATCTTGTCCTTTGGCTAAGTTTGCAGTGGCTTGTACAGGTCCTCCATTTGACATGATATCCCACTACATTTTATGCAAAAAATAGAAAAAAATTGTCAGACAAAAAATTGCCTGATAAAACTTGTACTCGTTTGTTGATAATTCGCAATTCAAAGCAGCAATATCCCATCTTAATAGGATCTTAACTGAGTAATGTCTTTTTTTTCTGTACCTCATTTCTACGAGATTCGTCTCTTAAGAAATCAAACAGAATATGCGGAGGGACAGGCAACCATACAGAAGAAACTGCACACAAGATCAATCCAACCGGTTCACCAGGATCATTCAAGTTTTTCCTAGACGAAATCCTTATATCTTCTCCTGTTTTGCTTGATACCTTGCTCCATATGTGATAGCTTGATGCTCCAAGTGCTCGACAAAAGCTCCATGTCATTCTTTGTGCCAGTTTCAGAATGCTTTTCCTTCCAGCTAGTGTAGCAACACCTAGATTTTTACGTTTGTTTTTTCATGAACATTGTTCTTTATAAATATAGCGAACAATGCCACTGGAAAATATCAAAACATAGTTTGGCTTACCAGTTGAATCCTTAGTGGGAACGTTGGTTGCCATGAAGAAAACAAGCCGTTCACATTGGAGTTGTAATGTTGCCATCCAATGCCTTGCTCCAAAGGCTAGGCCGCTATGAACGACTGTCCGGAACATGGTATGAACTGTGCTTTTCTGGCATTCCAGGTGTTCTACCCAGATCACCTGACAAGGTTGTTACAAACTTGTATGTTAAATTGTTAAAAAAGAAAAGAAGACGATACAGCATTGTTATGTATGTTTGTCTCCATTAAATTTAACTCTTGGTTTATACAAGCATGTACCTTACAATGGCCATTTGATTTATCCTCAATGATGCAACCAGAGGGGCGTTTTCTGCATTTAACGAGTGAAGCATCAATATTGTCTTCAACTTTGTCAACAGAAACATCAACAATGGCCCATTGTTCAGCGTTAAGCTGCTTGCAATATCTGACAAAATAAACTTCTCTGGTGGGCACCATGGGTGTAAGCATCTGGACCTCAGCAAACATCTGCATGGCACAGTGTTCACAGAACCTAACACAATAGGATTGAAAATAGCCAAAAAAATATTCCCTGTAGCTTCCTCATAAGGTAATATCCTCAGTACTTAAATGTTACAACAGGCATGAGCAAACCTGCTTAATTAGTTGTTTTTTTATGATTGGACTTTTTTCATTCATCAAAATTAATAAATAAACAGGTGTCTTGGGCATTAATTTTTTCTGGGTGTTCGACTCTTGGTTTCACCTAGGAAATTTTCTCGATTATCAAGTCATCACGTCTAACTGTAAGTAAGAGTGAAGTCAAAGATTTTGACCTTTAGCTGAATGTACCATACGAGGAAGGGTAGATCTCCATTAAACACAAGGTCCCACGTAAAGAAGATGCCTCATTTTCTGACAGCTGGGCTATATAAATATATAAGGAAAGTTCCTCCCCCGCACCAAATTGAAGGGAAATGGCCACCTCCATCTTTCAACCTTGCTTTTCATTTTTTTGAAAAAAATTATACCTTTTTCGTTCAATTACTATATATGGATTTTGTATTCACTGAAATTGATGCTGATTTCCCATGCAGAAAACTGTAGTTTTATTCAAGTATAAGTATTAGCTAGTTTAATGCGAGATCTTGGTTGGAGCTGTCACTCACCAATTGCACTGCCCCATTTCTATTTGCACCTTCACCATTGCAGATAACATCAACAGTGGCCGCCTTTGAAATCAAGCATGGAAACATTTCCTTCCACCGATTCTAATTAAAGGGGAAAAAGTTGATTACATTAGTGAAAGGGGTCTAATCTATAATTAATTAATCAACATTAACTATATGTGTGTGTGTGGAATATTGCTAATATATATAATTATAATATCTCACCACATCCATAAAACTTTGAACCAGCCTTGGGAGATCCACAAACACAACCCTGGTCTCTCTTGAAGCCTCAATGGATCTCTTCGGCCTTCCATTATTGCTTGAATTTTCAGAACCGAACTCTTTCGTGTACTCATCGTAATTAAGAATTTCACGACCTGTCTCAACACTTCGAACCCAAAGTGGTTCGCCCGCCGTAGCCATTTTCTTGAGCTCTTCCATTGCTTGATTAGCGATCTCCGTGATTCTTGTCTTGTCAAGTCCGAAAATTCCAGTGTAAAAATCTAGTGAACTTCTATTCTCTTGATCATTTGCAGCTGAACATGAGGCTGTTGCCCCTGGACTATATTTTCCTATGACCGCTCGAAGTTTTTCTACCTGCATGAAATGATTAGCATCAAATTAATTTCTTCCAGTTAAGTATGATATTAATAATTAATAAATATTAATTGACGATCGCTGTTTAATTTTCTATAATAATTAATTTTACGTGGTGCATATATTATATAAGATTTTCCCAGCTAATTACCTCGGCTTTGAGTTTTGCATTTTCGATACGTAATTGCTGTTCCTCGGTTGTTAGGGCAGTGCCTCTACTGGTGGTAGCGGTGCCACAATTTGGACAGCAAGCTTTGTTGATGGTCTCCCTCATGGTCTTGTTTTCTTCTCGGAGTTTATCCATTTCCGTTTTCAGCAGAGAATTTTCATGGCGCTCTTGTATGGCCTGTAACATAACCACTGCCATGGTTATTAGATCAACAAGATAACCAACTAACCGCATTAAGTGACTTTCGATCTCACTTCTACGTAGTACCCTACACACGTACCTTGATTTGAGTACGACGATTTTGGAACCAAAACTTGACTTGTCTAGGAGCAAGGCCTAGTTGCTTGCTTAATTGCTGCCTCTGCTTCTCATCTGGATGAGGAGACTCTTTAAATAGCCTGACCATTAATTATACATTCACATAATTATCACGTACTCTTAGATACATTCACAATTGTTAAGAACTGAACATTAAGGAATTCTTTTTGTGTATTTTTGTTTTTTTTGACGATGACAAGCATCGTTGAACATGTAAAACAAGGAAAATAAACTTTCCCACCGAATTTCTGAGTAATCTTTTAGCTTTACAGTCTTTTTTGTTCACGGACGTAAAAATAAATGATTCATGAACTCAAAAAGAGTCTGCGTGCTGACATTTTTCTTGATAGATGTGTTGGATAGAGAAATTATTCGGCTCTTTAATTTTCTCATATAAGATAAGATCCATAAATGATTTTAAAAGCGAACTCGTATTTATGTGAAAGAGAATAATGCAACTAATTATGCACCTAATAATTTTAATTTGTTGGATATGCAATTCAAGTTATTTTAGTAAAGGAGACGTTGCCTTAATGGCAAACCATGCACATAAATCTTTAGCGCCGTATCTACCTACCAAGCTAACAAAAGATTGAACCTACATATAGAGTATTCTTAATAACCAAAACGCCTTTTTTTTTTTATCATTCATTAATTTGAATATATATATAGAGTACGGTATTAAAGGAGTTGTAAATATATAAATTCACAATATGAGGATATTGATATACATACATGTATTAATCAACAAAAAATAAATTAATGTAGTCTGGGCTAGGAGTAATGAGAGAGATGAAAAATACATACGCTTCCATTTCTTTGATTTGCTCAGCGGTATGTCTATGGTATTTCTTTCTTTTCTTCTTCTTGTTTTTGTTATCATCATCACCATCACCATCACCATCACCATCACCATCATCCTCATCATGCTCTCCTTCACCTTCAAGATCATCATCTGATCTTGATCTCATGGGCCCTGAGGTCTCACTACTAATTTCCACTGTTTCTTCTCTTCTTCCTCCTCCACTCCCTTCATCCCCCTCCTCCACCTCCACGCTACCCGCTGCTGCCGAATGACTCACATTTGCGCCGCGGAATATTCCAGCCTTCAACAATAAATAAAAACATTAGAGTGCGTCGCAAGGGTTTAGACCTTCGCTAGATGCACATCATGCATGCATTTTTATGTACGTGTGATTCATGAGATTAATATATATCCACATCGAGCAATCAAAATAGAAAATACTCCCCCTTCATAAAAGAAAATAAAATATATGCACAAAAAAATCGATGGGGTAAAAATATTGGTGGGATTTGAAGATGGTAGCCGGAAAACCTCAGAAAAAGAAAAGAAAAACCAAGCTATGTAGCAAGAAACAAAAAGACGTGTGTGATTCCAATTAATACGAGAAGAAATTAAGAGTAAGATTATAAAACGAGGAGTGGTGGTTAAAGAGAGCTTACAAGACTAAGAGAAAGAGCAGGAGAGGCAAAGAAGTCCTTGATATGAGAATTGGGTGGATTAGACATGTCGACGCCCATGGCCAGTCTGAAAGAGGTTGTTCTTCATTTGATGAGTCTCACGGAGCTTGGCAGCTACAAGGCTTTTAGAGAGAGAGAAGAAAGTGGGCCTTGTTGATTTAAGGATATAAAAACAAAATGAACTCTCGAGGAGGTGATCTTATAGAGAGCGAAAAGAAGGCTGGTAGGAGTTGACTGTTGGATATTGTTGGGAGTGGAATATGTGAGCATCCAACTAACTTACAAGCAGTTTGAATCTATGGTATCCAACGGTATTTTCAGTTTCCATTTAAGTGGCTTGATGATCAGCTTAGTGGCTTAGACCTTTTCTGCTATTTGTTTAATTTAATTTAATTTAATTTAATTTCCACTCAAATATCCCTCCTCAACGCCCATGTTACCTTTTCTGCTATTTGTTTAATTTAATTTAATTTCCACTAAAATATCCCTCCTCAAACCCCATGTTACCTTTTCTGCTATTTGTTTAATTTAATTTAATTTCCACTCAAATATCCCTCCTCAAACCCCATGTTACCTTTTGGTTTTTTACTTCTGTGGTTAATTTTATTTTATTCTCTTTTCCACAGCGAATTAGGAGTGAAATAACCATGACTTGAAGCCACTTTCCTATCCTCAAAATAATACTTTTATACGGCTAGCTTAACTGGCTAAAGTTTTTATTATTATTATTATTATTTCTACTCAGTTCCAGTAATTACTTATCGAATCCAGTAAAGCTTTTTAACAAGCTTTTTCTGAAACGGTGAAGCTCATCCACAATATTTTTTTATTTCAAACAGGAAATTGACGGCCTGGTCCACGATTTGTGTACGCGCTAGCGCCAAGGGTTGTTGTTGCCTTTCTCATTCATTCTCCTTCTTTTTTGACTGTATTTGTTATAATACTTGCTGAGCAGGGTTAAAAGTTAATCTTAACATAAAAAAGTAAACCAAAAAAATCAATAGCGAATTTAGAACTTAGCGTGTTCATTAATTAATAAAATTAATCACAAAACTAAAGACAAAGTAGACAAAACAACATGATCTCACCTTGTGCTTTGCTATTTGGTTTTTTTGTATTAAATTATATGAAATATATTTTTAAAAAATTAAAATTAAAATTCAATTGAAAATAAAATGATTTGCTAGTAAAGTTCCCTTATTCTTATTAATTTAGTTTGGTCATATGATGTGGCTGATTGCACGATTCAAATTTTAAATTACATCATATTAAAGTTGGATTTATGTAATATATTTGACGTAGTAAGTACAACTATTGGTCATTCTGTTCAATACCTGATTGGATTTTAAAAAAATATTTCAAGCCACTAGTTTTTAAATTTTGAGATAATATTTTTTTTTTACATAGATAAACCTGTCAAAAATAATATATTGAACATGAATCCAGTTAGGTATAGTAAATTTATTTTTTGGAATCAAATTTTTTATTTAATTAAATAATAATAAAAATAAACACATAAAAGAAAGTGACTATATGAAATAAAAAATAAAAAATATCATGAAGGATTATACAAAAAAAAAAAGCATTGTTAATATTAGAAAAATATATCATAATCTTATTAAAAAATAAAAATTAAATTATACTTTATTAAATAATACCCCTAATATATTTTAAATTAATTAATTCCAATAAATTTCACAAATTTATAACTCAAGTCATAAACTTATTTAGATTAATCTATGAAATTGAGTTAGGTTTAATAAATCATCTTAATTAATTCATAAAACTTATGACTTAATCCATAAAATTTATAATTCAAGTCATAAGGTTGCTTAGGTTTACTAAAAAAATTTATTTTATATTTTATTTAATTATATAGCACTAAAATTAGAAATTTACAAAAAATAAAAAACAATCAAATTAAACTAAAGATGGCCTACTTGTTTGGCCTTTTCTTTTCTTTTGTTTTTTAATAGGCTCAAAGGCCGGATGACCATCCCTTTTGTCTTAATTTTTTTTTTTTATCAAACAACTTGTAATTTAAATATCTAGTTTTTTTTTTTTAGATTAACGTGGGTGTCCGGACCAGCTTGCACGCACCACGACTAATCTCACGGGCTCTGAAATTAACTTGTAATTTAAATATCTAGTTTTTGATTACCGGATAGATGGTCAAAATTTAGATTGGGTTTTTTGGGGAAAAGAAACTATTTTTAACCTATATTTACTTATAAACACCTTTACAAATTTATTTTTTTTAATTAATCTCTCAACTTAAATCATCCATAACTTATTCTAAAAACACAAATCAAGTTAGGAAAAAAATAATTCTTTGTAAACCTTAATTTACATTTTATAAAAAGATAATGGTAGGAAAAATCTTTATAAAACTTTTTTCATTAAATTAAATATGTTGGCACTAAAAACAATTTGTTTTGTTATTGAAATTTAGCCGACCATAATGTTTTTCTCTTTTCTATTACCTTTTAAGGATCTTTATTCTTCTTTCTCATATCTAAGTATTGGAAAAAAAATAAAATATAAATATAAATTAAAAAAAATATTTTGAAAAAAAAAGAGACTAAAATGGAAATTGAAACAATTGTGAAGGAAAAACGTGAAAACAAGGTCCAATTTGAGTAGTGAAAAAATCCCCTTTATTTTAGCCCGAATGTCAAATTAGGTCCCTGCATTTCCAGTTTTTTTCAAGCAACAAAACTGAACATCAACTAAATGTTTGAATGATTTTTGGATTCCTTAAAAAATTCTTAGTAAGCTAATAAAACAATTTCTCATGTCCAGATCTGAAATAAGGTAATGTACAAGGATAAAATTGATAATATATAATTTTAAAAAGCTTTCATGTTATAATATATACAAAATTCAAAAACTTTATTCGACACTTTTTGACTTTAAACTTTTAAACATCTTTTAGAATACTGCCAAAACTATTTTTATTGGCTTTTGGTGCAAGAATCCCAAAAAGCTCTAGGTAGGCTAAAAACATCATGATGCGAAACGAGTTCTGAATTTGCGTTTTGAACTGTTATGTTGTGTTGTTGTCAAAACTATAATTTAATTTTATAGTTTTTTTCAATTTATTTATTTTAATTTTAAGAAATAGAAAATAAAAAAAATAAACATGTAATATGAAAAGATTGATAAGACAAGAATATATTTTAAAAAAATATATTATATTAAGCATGATAAACATTTATCAAGGAATTAATTAATTATTCTTAAAACTAGAGGAACAGTTAATTTATAATTTACTCATAAATCAATGGTAAGATTTAAGTTCGTTTGAATGTAGATTTTCATTTAAATTATAGAATTGACAAAGAGAGAGATGACGATATTGTTAGTAAATGAAAGTTGAAGTTGGTAGAGTTTGAAGAAATTAACCATTTCAAGTTTTATTATGTTTGTTTTACTAAAAATGATTTTTATGTTGATTATTTCAACTAGTTTTTTTTAATAATTTTTTATGATAGTAAGATACTCAATAAACTTTATAAAATAATTAAATTTACAATTATTCATTCTAATAAAATTTAGTGGGACAAATTAAAATTTACTTTTTTTTTCTCTTATGTTTATCATTAAATCAAATTTGAAATTTTATATTACAAAAGAAAAGAAAACAAATACCTAGATTAAGACTGAATCTTTATAATGAATTTGGAAGATGATGTGAACCCAATGATTATTTGAAAGATTGAAAAGAATTTAATTTGTTGTTAACATAAGTTATAATCATGAATACCTGACAATATTTATAAGTATTAGCATTATTCGAATAAGATAACTAATGTAATCATGTTAACAATTTATAATTCGATTGGAACCTCCTTTGTATGTGATTTCTAATTGAATAATAAAAAAAGTTTATACTATACTTGTTTGAAATATCATTAATGGATCCTCTAACCTTGATAATTATTTTATCATTGTTTAATATTCATATTAATATTACATCTCAAGTTTCTCTTTAACTCACCATTACCACCACCACCACCATTATTATTATTATTATTATTATTATTATTATTATTATTTATATAGTTAACCTCCATGTAGTTCGACCCCAGTCTTGCTGGGTTATTTATTACTTCGACACTCCTACACTTGAAAGAAGATATTAATCTTTTGGTCATGTCATGCTCCTTATATGCCTTTAACCCTTTTATGTCCATCTTGGGCCAAATATGTTGAACAAGCCCATTTAATACCTCATTTAGCATTTTTTTTTTCCTTAGATCATGTGATTGACTTAGTTGGCACCTCAAGTAGGTGATAGACATTGGTGTTAGGTTGGTCCACATCATCTCCTCTCTATTTAAAAGGATTCGACCTCCAATTATCACTTATATCAAATAGAGTAAGAAAAAAAAACATTTAAAGTAGCTTTATAAGCATTGTTATTGATTATCTCAATGGATCTAAAATGGTCCATCTCTTTATAGTTATAACTTTGATTTCTCATAGGCTAAAAATATCTCATTGCACATATACAACCAAACCAAATCACTAGGTTAACAACTTGCTTGCATATTTTAGATGCATAAACATGATTTCTCTTCTTTATTTGCTATTGTACATTCTAAAAAAGTGCTTTTAACACCAATACTTTATGATTGCCATCAAAACTGACCTTTTCATCAACTTGTAAAGGAGTCAAATTGTTGGGAGTTAAATGGTTAAAGCCATAAACAATCTCAAATGATGAAAAATCAGTTGTATAATACACACTATAATTATAAGCAAACTCAATGAATAGAAAACAATCTTTCTAACTTTTCAAGTATTTTTATATGATAATACAAAAAAGTGTAGTTAAAGTCTTATTATCTACTTTAGTTTGTCCAACTATTTAGCAATGATATATAGTAGAAAACAACAATTTAATTCCTAATTTTCCCCACAATACCTTCCGAAAGTAATTAAAAAACTTAACATCTTTATCCAAAACTATGCTCTTTAAACCCATGAAGTTGTACTATCTACCTAAAGAACAAATTAGTTATATTAGTTGCATCATCAAACGACCAAAAGATTGATATCTTCTCCTAAATGTAGGAGTGTCGAAGTAATAAATAACTCGGCAAGATTGAGATCAAACTACAGAGAGGTTAACAACAACAACAACAACAACAACAACAAAAAGAAGTTAAAGAGGACTTCGAGATGTAAGATTAATTTGATGCTTAAATAATGATAAAAACAATTGTAAAGGTTAGAGAATCCACTAATGGTATTTCAAACAAATATAATATAAACTCCTTTTATTACTCAACTTGAAACCACACACAAATAAAGTTCCAATCAGATGATTTGTCATTAATAGCTTATTATAAATTGTTAACATAATCATATTAATTATCTTATTTAAGTAACACCAAACTTTTAAATATTGTTAGAAATTCATGTTGCTAAGTTATGTTAACAACAAATCGAGTTCCTTTTATAGCACAAGTGTAAGTTATACCATACGTTTGGGCTATGAAAGTGCCAAGCATTTATTATATTAAGTGTTATACAATACAAATCAAGATTAATCATTTAACAAGCAAGGTATTAAGAATTAACAAGATAAAAATAATAAGATATATTAATAGCAAGTTGTTTAGGATATAAGCATTGAAGTTCATATTGAGTTTATATTATACTTACACCATTACTGTAACCTTTTCACCTTGATTTAATAAACTTAGCTAAACATAATGAAGAAGAGAAATATAAATAAAATAAAATAAGAACATAAATAATATATAAGTTAACTAAGTAAGGAAAGGAAGTGAAAGACATAAACAAGATATTAATGAAAGCAAAACTTAAGCATTACAAAAATATAAAGAAAGAAAACAAGAATATGATCTTGATCTGAAAACCAAGATGCCTAAATACATAATAAAGAAAACAAGAATATGATCTTGATCTGAAAGCCAAGATGCTTAAATACATAGTAAATACCTTCTTTTATAGACCAAAATTTAGAACTATTGATTTTTTGACTATTTGTTGAGTGGGTGACCACATTTTGACTTGGTGACAATCATTATCTTCTTGTTTGAACAAAACATCATTTCTAATATCAAAATTTGGATAGATTGTTCTCATGACAGTTCTAGAAAATTATCTCAACTTTCCAACAACAAAATGAGGTCATTTGGACTTCTAAAACTCGAGATATAGATTGAACACTAAATAATGCCTGGAGTTCAAGACAGACTCGGACTTCTCTATTGTTGCTATAATTTGAACTTAAAAACAACTTTTTTGAATCTTGGACTCCTATGAAAGTTTTAGGTCTATGTCTTAGCTTTTCATCCATCTAGAGCAGTTCTAAATGCAAGTTTTACAACTCCAATTATGATTTAATGACCAAATAATGTTCTAATTTGGATTGAACCAGCATCTATTTTCTAACTTAGCCCTCACCTTATCTTCTAAATTTCTGAAATTAAACTCATTAATCAATCCTTTTATTTATGTGATAAACCTGCATTTAAGATAAACATTTACCATAAATTAAAGGTATCTTATAGTATTAGACATGATATTATAAAACATGATGTAGGAAGGAGTTATTGATACTTTAAGGAAAAATGATGATATAAAACCTTGATAAAAATGCACATTTAAGTACTAAACACATCATTAGTTTTATAACATATTATGAAATGCATAATCTTTGAAAACCTATAAACAACTATAACATTTAATCCCTACCTCTTTTTGACCTAGGCAAATTAATATGAAGTCCATACAAACATCTACCTAAGGTTTCTTAGGTACAAACAAAGGAGTATATAAACCATGTAGTTGGACTTTAGACTTTACTTTCCTATATGTAATGCATTTATCATATGTGTTACACATATTTTTTTCATTTTAGGCTAGTTTAAATATTCATACAATATATTGAAAGTCTTGGTAACACCAAAATGCCCTATTAAACCACCCTTATGTGATTCACGTATAAGTATTTCATGCATAGAACTCAATGACACACACAAATGATTCTTTTTGAACAAATATCTATCAAGTTTATAAAATTTACTAATAGTTGAATTCTCACACGCATTAAAAACATTAGTAAAATCACCATCATTCATATACAATTCCTTTACATATTCAGATCCTAGTACGTTAACATTCAAAGTAGATAAAAAGAACATACATTCATGATAGCACATCAACCATAATTTCTTTTTTGCCTTACCTGTATTTAATCATATACAAAAAGGTTTCAATAAACTCCACCTATTTCTTATGTCACCTTTTTAACTTACTTATCCCTTCAAGTGTTTCAAAAACTCATGATTAGAATGAATGATGAATTCATTATGTCAAAGCTAGTGTTTCCACGTCTTTGACTTCCTCACTAATATGTAAATTTTTTTCTCATATATAGGGTAGTTTAAGATTGCCTTATTAAGCTTTTCCCTAAAATATGCAATGAGACTTTTATCCTGCTTTTAAAAAGGCTCCAATACATATACTTGGTGAATCACACTCAATCTCAAAAGCCTTTGCAAAGTTAGGTAAATCTAAAATAGGTGCAAAGCATAATCTTTTATTTTTTTAACAATTTAAAAGCATCTTGCTGTTCATTATCCCATTTAAAACCAACAATTTTTTTCCATAATTTCAATGAATGGCATGACTAGCATGCTAAAGTCCTTAACAAAAAGTCTATAAAAGTTAG
This sequence comes from Populus euphratica, assembly GCF_000495115.2. NCBI lineage: Eukaryota > Viridiplantae > Streptophyta > Magnoliopsida > Malpighiales > Salicaceae > Populus > Populus euphratica. The sequence goes on from NW_011500554.1 coordinate 75,351, forward strand.
TCAAGCCATGAAAGTTTCTGACCTCAATAACAAATTAAGATGTTGGCCAATCCTAGATGACCTTAACCTTCTCCTCATTCATCTTAATACCCTGTGCAATTACAACATATCCAAAAAATATTATTTTCTGTATGCAAAAAGTACACTTATTAAGATTAGCATATAATTGTTCTTTATATAACATAACAAATACGTTACATAAATGATCAATATGCTTATCCGAGTTCTTGTTATAGATCAAGATATCATCAAAATACATAACTATGAATTTTCCTTTGAATGCACACAACACATGATTCAATAATAACATAAATGTATTAGGTGTATTGTATGTTCAAAAAACATGACTAACCATTCATACAAACCATACTTAATCTTAAATGTTGTTTTCTATTCATCACATTCTTTTATTCTAATCTCATGGTATCCATTTTTTAAATATATTTTAGATAAATGGTGTGTTTGGGATTGTGGTAGTTGTCATAATCTATTTTTGGGTTATTCCCTAATTCATTTTTTTTCTCTCTTTAAATAAATGAATACAAAAAAGAATAAAAAAATATTATCAGAAAAATATAACAGTGAAAAGAGGATGCTAAAACACTCAAAAAATGGTTAAAAATTGGTTGAAGAGGTTCAAAATTACAAAGATTAAATTTTGACAGTATTTTATTGACTAATAAGAGCCCTACCAGCCAAGAAAAAATAATTTTGAGGAAGAAAAGTCCAAAATCAGATGTTATGGACTCAATTAAATCTTATTAGAGGTTTAATTAAATTTATTGAGGGTTTGATTGAAGGAAAAATTAATTTTTGAAGTTAATTTGAGCATTAATTAAAAGAAATTAAAGTTATGGAGTCAAATTATAATTTTTTAGAGTTAATTTGATCAAATTAAGGGCTTAATTGCATAAATATTGAAGTTTGATGGCCAATTAGGGACTTAGTTACAGAAATCTAAAACCAAGGACAAAACTGAAAAAAGGCATGTAAATATAGGGGCTGTAATTAAAACAAAATCGAGGGCCCAATTGAAGAAATTAGAAGTTTATTGCTCAATTAAGGATCAAATTGCACTAATTCAATACCAAGGATCAATTTGAAAAATACGGCCAACTTTAAGACTAGTGATTGAAATTTGGCAGGGATGCAATTGAAATGATTTTTAAAATTAAAATTTACAATTGAGGACTCGATTTAACAAATCACAATTTAAGGACTATTTTTTACTTTGACATAAGTTTGGCGTCATTTTCATTTAAATAAAATAGGGCATTTTGCCCAAAACAACGTCATTTTATACACTGTTAAAAAAAAAAGACCTAAATGATGTCGTTTTGAACAGCATTGTGGGTCTTCTTCTTTCCTTGGACGGGAGAAGCAGGGGAAGAAAAAGATTTTTCTTCCTCTGTCATCGCAATCTCTCTCTTCAAAAAGACATTGACTCCCTCTCAAAAAGACGTTGACCAACCCCACTTGCCCAAAAACACTTTCCATTTGTTGGAGGGGCGGCAACACACTACATCGCCTCAGTCTCTTTTCCATGTTTTTTGCTAATAAAAACAAGAAAAGAGAGGGCTAAAAAGAAAAGAGAGAGAGAAAGAGAGAGAGAAAAGAAAGGGTGGAAAGACCGAGAGGAAGAAAAAAAAAAGACTCAAAGAGGAAGAAAGAAAAGAAAAACAGAGGAAAAAGGAAGAAGAAAAAATAGAGAAGGAGTTGCCATCAACACCGCCGCTGTTTGGAACCATTACCACCGCTAGCCATCACTGACGATTGAGGCTTCTCTAGGTAAAAAAACTCTGTCCCATTTTCTTTTGCTTTCATTCTTCCCTTGCCATACAAGACATGCATGGTGCACGTCTCTAAAAGTGAGGTGAAGCTGGTTACTGTGCTCATGCACAGTAACGAGCTGAGGTGGGCTAGGCTGAGCCCAACCCATGGATCTTAGGCTGAGTCCGGTCCAGCCCAACAATGGTGGGCTAGGTTCGGCTCAGTAAAAACAATATATTTTTTTAACATTTTATAATTTCCATGCGTTTTGTTTTACGCTATTTTTTTTAATATCGATCTTTATTTTATGTCATAAAATTATAACAATCCAGTATTAAAATACCTAGTTTTCATCAAAACTTCCAAAAATTCAAAAAAACTTGAAAAAAAGAAAAATATTTTTTGTGTATACGGACGGCCAAGTGCCTCAAAGCTAAAAAATCATATTGTGTTTTTCGTACACCAAAAAACAATGTTTTAGCATGCATTTTGACTTTAATAACTAGTTTATTAAAGTCAAGAGAACATTGGTTAAAATTGCAAAAACAAACAAAAATTTTATTTTATTTTGTTTTAATATCAGAGATTATAAATTTATATGCAAAATGTATTTCCGATATTAAAAAGGTTTTTTTTTGTTGACGACATAGAACAATTAAGTTTTTTTCCAATAAAATAAGTATCTCTTTACAAATGAGGATTTTTCTTAGACTATGGACAAACTAACAATTAGAAACCATAACAAGACTTTAGATTTTATTAGACAACAAAACAATGCATCTTACCTTAGATAGAGCGTAGTTGGGGTGCTAATACCTTTCCTTTACGCAACTAGTCTTCGTACCTGATTTCTGAAACCAATTAGGGTTCCTAGTGAATAGAATACTAGGTGGTGACTCTCAGTTTATATTTTACTAATAAGAGACAAAAATTACATTTCTCCAGATAGACGACCATTACATTTTTCCTAAGAGAGTGGACGCTTTGCCATGACGCCACACACGTCTGACAGTAGTAGTTTCGTTTCAAAGTGTTTTTTACTTAGAAATACATCAAAATAATATTTTGTCATTCTAAAAAAATTATTTTTGATATGAATTTTTTTTCTTTTTAATTATTTTTTTCATTTAGTTTAGTTTGTTAATATTAAATTTCTTTATATTTAATTATCAAACTTTCATGACACGTATTCCAAGCTTGACAGGTTAACTTGGTTTGACGGGTTAATTCAGTTAATTTTGGGTAAACCCGTTAATTATTTTATTCTATTTAGTTATCAAACTTTCATGACACGAATCTCGGGTTTGAGGAGTTAACCCAGTTAATTCAGATTATTTTTTTTCATTAGTTTTTTCTTCCTATTGGTTTTTTTTCTTTGTTTTTTTAATTAATCTATTTAATTATCATACTTTTATGACACGAACATATAGCCAAACCCACATCTAATACTTTAAGGTCTGGTATTGCAGTTAGGTTCACTTAAACTTAAATCATGTAAGTTTAATGTTATTATTAATATTATAAATAGTATTCTTGGGTCAAGCGTTGTACTTAGATCCAAGGCTTTTGAGTATATCTTTGCAGAAAGACCTAACATTTTTAGATCTTAGCGTTTTTTTATATTTTTTATGCAAGAAAAAAAATTAACCCGTGGCGTATGCCTTTGTTTTTTTTTTCTTTTTCTTTTAAGCTTTTTACTATGAATAGCACGGTACAATCCACAATGAAAAAGTTTATGCCTTTAGTTTATTTTTTTTGCCTATAGTTTCTTAATGTTAGAGTTTTTCTGTTTAATTATCAAGCTTTCATGAAACGGATCCCAAGTTTGATGGTTTAACCCAAATAATTCAATTTTTTTCTTTTTCTTTATTAGTTTTTTTCCTTCCTGTAGGTATTTTTCTCTTTGCTTTTTCCCTTTTAATTAATATTTTTTAAAAAATTTAGTTCATTAATATTAAACCTTTTTTATTTAGTTATCACACTTTTATGACACGAATCCCAGGTTTAATAGGTTAACTTGATTTGACAAGTTAACTCAATTGATTCTAATTTTTTTTTCTTTTTTCTCATTAATTTTTTTTCTTTCTGTTGGTTTTTTTAATTAATCTATTTAATTATCACACTTTTATAACACGACTTTGCAGTCAGACTTATATCCAATACTATTATGTCTGGTATTGCAACCAAAACCACTTAAACTTGAGTCATACATGTTTAATGTTATTATTAATATTATTAATATTACTTTTAAGTCAGACGTTGTAGTCAAACCCAAGACTCTTGGATATAACTTTGCAGAAAGACCTAATATTTTTAAATTTTAATTTTTTTGATATTTTTTATACAAAATAAATTGACCCGCAGCATCGCGCGGGTATGTAACTAGTTAATAATAAATTGTAGCAAAAAAAATTCAAAATTTAAGGATATAATGTCCATGCTTTACCATTATGTTGTTGATGACATAACCGTCAACACATATGCTCAAAGTTACATTCTTTTTAGGCACAAGTAAAACTAGAACAACACATGAACTTATGCTCTCCTTAATTTACCTTCCTGTCATTAACTTTTCCACTTATCTTTGAAGTTCTTTTGTCTTCTCAATATCATTTTGGTAGGTTAGTCAATTAAGAAAGACATTAGGTACATGATTTATTTAATGTTTTATTCCTCTCAATAATGGTATTAAGAATATTTTCAGGAAAGACTTCGTCAAATTCCTACAATAAAAAAAACAATCATACTAGGAATAACATTATCAAGATTGTTAGTATTAAAATAAGTATTCTTATATAAGTACAATCATTAGCTTGTTAGCATAAAAATCATATTTAATCTCACCCTTTCTTGCATAAAAAATCAGTTGTTTATTTAATTTTCCACGCACTTCGCACTTCACACACCTTTTTTTTTTCTCTCTTCTTTTCTTACTTCCACTCTCAGTCTAATTCATTAAATTTTCATTAGTGGTTAAATCTAAAGTTATTCTCTCACCTTGTTCCTCACTTAAGTTTTCATTTTCCTCGACCTCATTTCCCTTCTCAACTTTATTTAATTATCATACACTTGTTTCGAAGATAAAGGACAAGAGTGATGGTTTTACCATCTTTTACAATTGTTTACCTATTTATAAAGCCATTATGGATTGCCTTCCTGTCAAATTGGCATACAATTGTTTACCTATTTAATTAAAATCTGCTTAGTTACTTTCACTTCATCACATTCATTTAGCCACTATAATTTATAGGATTATAATACTTTACAGTACTCAAATTCAACTTCTTAGTAAGAGTAGTACTAGCTAAATTGGCACAATTGCCTCCATCAATTATTATACTGCATATCTTATTTCATATATGACATCATGTATGAAAGATTTCTATTTGCTAATTAACGTCATCTTCTTTAACTTGCACATTAAACACACGTTTTATAACCAGGCTCTCCCTCTCAACTAGGTATACAATATTAACATCATTATAATCCTTTAAAATTGGCATCTCATCATCATCATCATTTGATTTGTCACTTTCAGACTTCATCTTCTCATGATCTTTCAAAATCATAACTCTCTTATTTAGACACTAAGAAGCAAAGTGTCTAACCCCTAAGCACCAAAAATATTTTATAGCATATTTATGAGTAGGTTGAGTTTTGAGTTTACCTTTACAATTTATATTGATCTTCTTTTTAGCCTTAGCATGTATAAAGAGCTTAGATTAGGCAGAAGCCAAATTGAGTTGTGGTCATAAGTTACCTCTTCTTTTAATCTACCTTATCACCATCATTATTAAATAAACCATGTCCTACAACTCCATATTGTCGCATATATGTGATGTTGTGGTGATCAACCTCCCAGATTAGGATCTTCAGGTGTGGGTGAAAAAGACAAGTAATTCTTGTTTTTTGTTAATTAAAAAGGTTTGGAACCATCACCTAATATTTTGATCATTATAAACCCTAATTGGTGTATAAAGTCTGGATAATAGGACTAATTGTATATAAGAAGGACGGTATCACCTCACTACACCTTACCTAAGATAAACTGTATATTTATTTTTTATTACTAAGGCACTATTCTGTTTTTTTAGTAATTGGTCTATTTATTGGTTAAAAGTTGGTCTACCCTAGTAGAGTGGACTATGACTTTATGGCTTAAATCTAGCCATTTTAAAGTCCAAACATATTTTTGTATTTATTTCTTTTAATACCAGGAATAAATCTTACATATAAGTTCATAATTCTTGATATTAAAATAAAAAAATTAGTTTTTTAAAGTTTTTAAAATATAGGTCAAATTCTAATAGATTTAATAAACTTCTTATTAAATCCAAAAAATGCATTCAAAGATATGAGCAAAATTATTTTTCTTGAATTTTAGTATTTAAAAAAATGCTAAATCATGCAATGTATTTTTTTTTTAAAAATTATTATTATATATTTTTTATACAGGTGTGATTTTTATTTAAGAGACTTCACCATATACAAATTTAAAAATATTTAATTTATTTTTTAAAGGAAGATTTTTTTAGTTTTATTTTCTATTTTAAAAAAAAAAAACTGATTTATTTAATACCAAAAAAGCACCTCATGTGGAGGTTACAATCCCAAATATTAAATAAAAAAGAGCAAAATAAGAGAAACATAAAAAATATTGCAAATGGGTCTCATGAAGGCATAAAATTGAATTAATTAAAAAAAGAAAGGGTTATGTTTGGTAAATAGTAAAAATAGAAAAATAAAACTGTTGAAAAATTAGCAGGGCATGTTTACCACATGCCTTAGCTAAAAGTCAGAGGACTAAAAATTGCTTTAAAGTTGTGTTTGTTAAACATGTAAAGATAGAAAAATGCAATTGTTCATTTGAAAAGTTTTGGCATACCAAACATGCCTTACCCTTGATGGACTCAGCCTTGTCACAAAGGTTGAGTTTCTTAGTCCAAGCTTATAAGCCCAAAAACATGACCTGAAAAAAGATCAAAAAAGATTTTCATTTGAATTATTTCAAGAACATGAAGAACATTCATAATGATTAGTACTTAAAAGTGCATTTTTATCAAGGTTTTATATCATCATTTTGCCCTTGAAGTATCAATAACTCTTTAACTAAAGCATGTTTTATAATAATAAGTTTGATAATGTAAGATACCTTTAATTTATGGTAAATATTCATCATAAATGCAGGCCTATCACATAAATCAAAGAATTAATTGATAAGTTCAACTATTGAAATGGAGAAGACAAAGAGAGGGTGAAGCTTAGAAAAGAGATACTGGTTCAGTCCAAACAGGAACACTGTACAGTCATTGGGTTATATCTAGAGTTGTAAAAAAGGCCCTGTTTGCCAGTTTTTAAGAAAACCGGATGAGAAGCCTATCCCCAACCCATAGAGGACGTTTAAGTAGTTCTTGGACGTAAAACCAAGGGAAGATGTGAGCCATAATCACAACTACCTGTATATACACATGCTTTTTAAAAAAAGATAAATAAATAAATAAATAAAGAGAGAGAGAGAGTGTGTGAGACTCCAGTTGGCCTACATATAGATGGTATGATTGCCTTTTTAATTTCTCATCTATAAAATCCTCTCTTCCTTCCTTGCATTTCTACTCAACCTATACATTCAATAAATATAGAAGTGTGGAGAAATGGCAAGTTCCTCAGGTCATCAAATAAGAAATATTTGTGTTTTCAGTGGATCTAGTCCTGAGAAAGAAAAAGAGTTTTTAGAATCAACAAATCATCTTGGTCAGGTGCTAGCTGAGAGAAAGATTCATTTAGTGTATGGGGGAAGCAGTCTGGGGTTAATGAGAGGTGTGTCAATAGCTGCATTTTTAGGAGGTAGTCAAGTTTTGGGGGTCGTCCCCGAAGCTTTTACACAAAGGGACATCATTGAAAAAACAATTGGAGAGGAGCTACAGGTCTACACAATATCTGCTCGAATGAATGCAATATTTAACCATGTTGATGCCTTCATTACCTTACCAGGTGGTCTAGGCACATTGGAAGACATTTTTCATATTTCCTCTTGGGCCCAATTGCACATTCACCATAAACCCATAAGTTTGTTAAATGTTAATGATTATGATGATAAGTTGTTGTCTTTTCTACTTTTCTTGTATCTAACTTTGTTTTGTTTTTTTTTTGTTTTCTTCATCATTTTTATTCTTTTTCTACTCGTGCATGAGAGTTTGGTAACGTATATTAAGTGGTAGACTTTATAGGCCACTAAATATGATTATTTTTCTAAGTGTTCTCATTATTTTCATTAAATATGGCTAAAGAAGATAATCAATCGTTTCATAATGTGAATAACCGTATTAGAACACTTAGAGACCACATGAATCCCATAAGAACAAGTGTACCCTCATGCATAGTTTTCTCCCCTGATGCATTTCATTTTAATTTGAAGTCAGACATTATTCAACTTTTACTTTTTTTTCATTACTTAAATTTAGAAAATCCATACTTGCATTTAAGAGAATTTGAGGAGGTGTGCAACAATTTGAGGAGGTCTGTAACATCTATAATCACTTAAATTGTAGCATGAACACTATTAGATTAAAGCTTTTTTCTTTTTTTATTAAAAGATAAAACTAAAACATGGTTATAAAATTTGAGACTAGGATCCATTCGTGATTGGGATGAAATGCAACAACAATTTTTAAAAGAGTTTTTCCCTTCTCATAGAACAAACTTTTTCAAAAGATAAATCACCACTTTCACAAAAAAACCAGGAGAAATGTTTTGCCAATGTTGGGATAGGTATCGAGACTTGTTTAATGCTTGCCCTTATCATAGTTTTAAAACATGAAGATTGATTTCATATTTTTATGAAAGGTTAACTCCTAAAGATAAGAAAATAATGAAATTAATGTTCAATGAAAATTTTAAAGACAAATACCATATTGAAATAATGGAGTACTTAGACTTGTTAGCTAAAAATGCTAAAAATTAGGACATTGCAGGTAGTTATGAGGCACCGGGTAAAACTCAACATCATACATCTAGTGGAGGTATGTACTACATTAAGATCATGATCTCCAAGCCAAGTTTGCATTTAGTTAGAAAAGTCTAGGTACTAGAATTAAAAAAGAGTGGTAAATTAAAATTTGTTCAAAACATTGTGTGTCAAATCTGTGAAACCAATGAACACTTAACCAATGACTATCCAACTTTGTCTTCTTTCAAGGAATGCCTCCATAAACAAGCCTATACTTTAAACAGTTTCTAAAGGCCCAATCATAACCCATACTTACAAACATATAAATCTGGTTGGAGAAATTACTCAAATTTCAATTAGAAGAATGATGCACAAACTTTACGGCCACCATTTCAAGTACATTGTAATTTCTAAAATTCTCATGGATATCCACCTCTTTATGCTCCACCTGCTAGAAAAAATCTTGATGAAATATTACATGTATTTATTGAAAAATAGGAGACAATCAACACTCAAAATGCTCAAACTATGGCAGATCTAAAAGATGCTCTTGCAAAACTCACATCTACTCTTAGTTTTCAAGAGAAAGGTAAGTTTTCATCTCACTCACAGCAAAATCCCAAAGCATAATACAATACAAATGCAAGTAGTTCTAGAAGCCAACATATGGATCAAGTCAGTAGTTCTAGAAGCTAACACATGGATCGAGTCAAATCAATTATCATTTTCTATAGTGGTAAAGTTATTGAAAAACTCATTCTTGAACCTTATGAGAAATATGATGAGTCTATCTTTCAGGGTAAGGAAGGGGTTGAATATGAGTATTCCAAAGAAAAGACTGATTTTCTGAAAGCACTTTCGTTTCCTTATTTCATGACCAAACAAAAGAAAGTCGATCACAACTCTAAAATCTTTGAAACTTTCAAACAGGTAAGGATCAATATACCTTTGCTGGATGCTATTAAATAGATTTCTTATGCTAAATTTTTAAAATATCTGTGCATTGTGAAGAGAAAACTAAATGACGAAAAGAAGGCCTTTTTAGCCGAACAAGTAAGTGTCATTCTTTAGAACAATAGTGCTTTGAAATATAAAGACCCTAGTTATGCTATAATTTCTTACTTTATTAAAGAACATAAAATTAAAAAAGTCTTACTTGATCTTGGAGCTAGTGTGAATTTACTTCCATATTCAGTTTTTTAGAGTCTTAATCCAGGTGAGTTAAAACCAACTTCTGTAACTCTCTTACTTGTTGATAGATCTAGAAAAGTGCCTAGAGAAATAGTTGAAGATGTGTTAGTAGAAGGCGATAAATTCATTTATCTTGTGGATTTTATTGTTTTGAATACACAACTTGTTGAAGCATGTAATTCATTTCTTATTTAAAGAAATTCATTTCTCGTAACTTCTAATGCATCGATTAATTGTAAGAATGGAGTGATGAAGCTATCATTTAGAAACATGACATTGAAGATTAATATTTTGAATATTTGTAAGCAACCTAGAGATGATAATGATTTACAAGAAGTAGATCTTATTAAAAAATTAGTTTATGATCAATTTGAATCTACCTTGGGTAAAACTAAGTTTGATAAATATAAAGAATTACAAATGATTTATTCTCAGGAAGAAATCAAGGACAAGAAAGGAACCTAAAATATTTATGCGGATCTTTTATCAAGATTGACAATAAATTCGACATCTGACATCACACCAATCGATGATTACTTTTAATCCTTACTTTCTCTTAGATCAATGCCTTGGTTAGCTAATTTTATTCAGGAGATTTACCAGCTCATTGGAATATCCAAGATAAAATTAAATTTTTAAATAAAGTGACTAACTTTTATTGGGATGACCCTTACTTATTAAAATATTATCCTGATCAAATATTTTGAAGTTGCATTCTTGACAATGAGGTAAGTAGTATCATTAAATTTTGTCATTCTAAGGCATGTAGAGGTCATTTCTCTTCAAGAAAGACAACTATAAAAATCTTACAATGTGAATTTTATTGGCCCACTATGTTCGAGGACACGCATGCATTCTGCAAACCTTGTGAAAATTATCAAAAAGTTGATATTGGTCAAAAAGTTTTGCTTTATAATTCTTAACTCTATTTATTTCTTGAAAAGCTAAGATTAAGATAGAGCGATTCATTTATTGAGAATCATTTATTGAGAAACATGTGTATCCTTATAGGGCCTTTGATATTGAGAATTCAAAGAATGACAATGCTTTTAAGGTAAATGGACATCGTTGGAAAGCTTACTTTGATAATTTTCTAGTGAAAATGAATTCATTGGTTTGAATGATTTTTTAGATAAAGGTTGATTATTTTGTTTTTTTTATTTTTTTTTATTTTTCCTTTTCTATTGTGACTCTTGTTTTGCTAGTCTCTCTCACCCCGGTCAAATAGTGAATAATGGTACTCCATGACTCTTAAGTTGGTTCTTTCAATTTCCCATGATAATTGATATATGTGTATATATTTGTATAATTCTTTGCTTTTTCTTCCTTCCTTGAATCTCTTCTCCAATTCTTATTCGTAAATGGATACCACTTTTGAAAAATTAAAAAAGTATTTTCTCGCTCTACCTCAAAATACAATCATAAAAATTTATAGTGCTAGGTGTGCAAGATTGAGGTTGTTAATGAACCATAGAATTCCTGAAGATATTCGTTAGATGATTAAAGCAAAGATTCGATTATTAGGTGAGTCTTCTAATTCTTTCATTTCATACTAGAACAGGTAAAAGCGTTTTTTGCAAAGAAACGTCATGCAAAACGACTTAAAGTCTTTCACAAATATGTCAGATGGACTTATAATACAACATGTCATTTTTTAGGAATGATATCTATAAAGCCTGAAGATAAAATACAATTCATTAAGAATGGCTTAAGTAAGGAGTCATTAGATAATCTTCTATTAACTTTTGAGATGTATCCTAGAGGAGAAATGCATCATGCAATTCATGATTTATGGCCATAATTCCATAAAGAATATGATTGACTTATTCTTAGAAATCTGACTATAAAAGACCCTGCTTGCCAATTTAAAAAAAAAAAAACTGGATGGGAAGCCTATCCCTAACCTATAGAAGGCGTTTAAACCATTCTTAGACGTAAAATCAATGGAAGATGTGAGCCACAATCACAACTACGATTTAAGCTTAAACGACCAAAAAATTGATGTCTTCTTCCAAGGGTAGGAGTGTCAAAGTAATAAATAACTCAGCAAGACCAGGGTTGAACCATAAGGAGGTTAATTGTATAAATAATGATGATGATGATGATGATGATAACAACAACAACAACAATGAGAATAATAATAATAATAATAAGTTAAAAAGGACTTTGAGATGTAAGATTAATGTGAAGATTAAATAATAAAAATAAATGTCAATGTCAGAGGATCCATTAATGGTATTTCAAACAAGTATAGTATAAACTCTTTTTATTACTCAACTCAAAACCACACACAAAGGAGATTCTAATCGAATTATAAATGGTTAACATGATTTCATTAGTTATCTAATTTGAATAATACTAGTACTTGTAAATGTTGTCAGGTATTCATGATTATAACTTATATTAACAACAAATCAAGTTTTTTTCATAGCACAAGTGTCGGTTACACCATACGGTTGGGCTATGAAAGTGCTAAATATTTGTTGTACCAAATATTATATAACATAAATCTAGATTAATCAATTAATAAGCAATGTATTAAGAGTGAACAAGAAAAAAAATACAAAACATATTAGTATCAAACATTGAAGTCCATGTTGAGTTTACACTATACTTATTCTTACACCATTAGTGTAACCTTTTCATATTGACATAATAAGCATATCTAAGTTAATGAAAGAGAGAAACATAAATGAATAAGATAAGAACATAAAAAAGATATAAGTTAACTAAGTAAAGGAAAGGAAATGAAAAACATAAATAAGAGATTAATATAAACAAAATTTTAGCATTACAATAAAGAAAGAGCAAGAACGTGATCTTGATTTGAAACCCAAGATGCCTAAATGCATGAAAAATACCTCCTTTTATAAGCCAAAATTAGAAACTATTAATTTGATGACTAATTGTTGAGTGGGTGGCCACATCTTGACTTGGTGACAATCTTTATCTTCTTGTCTGCTAAAAACATCATTGCTAATGTTAGATTTTGAACAAACTTAAATCATGAAAGTTCTATGAAATTGTCTCAGCTTTCCAAAAAAAAAATTAAGGTTATTTGGACTTCTAGAACTTGAGATATGGGCTAAAAACTAAACAGTGTCTAGGCTGTAGGACAGATTCAGACTTCTCCATTATTGCTAAGATTTGGACTTCTAAACAGCATAATTGAGTCTTTCCTTCCCATGAATATTTTAGGCCTATGTCTTAGCTTTCCATCCATATAGAGCAAATTTAAATCCAAGATCTACAACTATAAATATGATCCAATTACTGAATAATATTCCAGTTTGGACTAAACCATCATCTCTTTTCTAAGCTTCACACTCTCTTTGTCTTCTCAATTTCAATAGTTGAACTCATCAATCAATCCTTTAATTTATGTGATAGGCCTGCATTTAAGATGAACGTTTATCATAAATTAAACGTATCTTATAGTATCAGACTTGTTATTATAAAACATATTTTAGTTAAGGAGTTATTGATACTTCAAGTGCAAAATACTGATATAAAACCTTGATAAAAATATACTTTTAAGTACTAATCACAAGCCTTAGTTTGTAAAACATTATGTATTTTGGTTTTATTAATAGCATAATATTTATGTTTTGTTGTTTCTTATATTTTTTTAAATATGTTTCAGGTTTGGTAGTGTTCGTTATTTCAGGTGATGTCTTCTATACTCTATCTTTCTGCCTTAGGACATTAAGGACAATGTCTCATTTTGGTTGGGAGGAGAGAGTAGTAGTTAAAAAATTAAAATAATAACTAACTAACTACTTTTGTTTTTAATAAAACCATTTGACAAAATTGTTATTACTAGGATGACAGAGTAAGGAAGAATTTTGTTGACTCTTGAGACGCATCTTAGTAAATATTTTTTAATAGTTATTTGCGATATTTATAACAAGGTCTATTAGAATACTTATTGAAATATTTAGGTTTACAAACTCTCCATTGTTATCACTTAATTCTACTTATATACTCATTTAACAAGTATTCTTAAACCTTTATTTTTACACACATACACACACTAACATATGATTGTGAGTTGCATATTAGATTATTATATTATTTTTGTTCTTTTGTTAAAGGTAACAACTAAGGGAAATGGATAATATATAATTTGAAAAAAAAATAAATGTAAATAAATAAATAAATAAAAACATATATAAGTTTGGTTTCGTAGCCTCTTTAACCTAAGCAATTAAGTTTGAAGAGGTGTTTTAACACCTAATACCCTAAAGTCAACTGACTTGAGAGTTATTGACCTAACGCTTGTTATATAGGTTACGGAGAAAAGTTTAAGAGAATCAAGCATTGCACTATCGACGTATCAGTATCTACAATATTAAGCTAAAGTAGATATCTTAACACCTAATACCCTAAGACCAACTAGTCTGGGATTCATTAGCCTAAAGCTTATTATATGGGTTAAAGATGCATTGTGTTTTAAGTTATATGTATATATATTAAAAAAAAAAGATAATAATCTCAACTTAAGAAAGCTAACCTTAAATATTAGAACATAATATTGTTTTCTTCCAATAAAAGCCTCATTATCTATGTTTTCATACATTGAGCATATAAAAAGAAGGTTTATTAATATCTTATTTAAGAGGTATTAAGCAAATATATAAATTTAATGAGAGTTTGTTTATCTGAATCGATTAATGGAAGTTGAATGATGAATGCCTTACTTTGCAAATTGTTTTTCTATTTTAACGCTTTAATTACTAAGGACTAGTAATAAGCTGGTTGGAAGGTGTGAATAGTACTTAAAAGTGCATTTTTATCCAGGTTTTGTATCATTATTTTGCACTTGAAGTATCAATAACTCTTTAACTAAAATATTTTTTATAATAACAATTCTAATACTATTAAATACCTTTAATTTATGGTAAATATTCATCTTAAATGCAGGCCTATCACATAAATCAAAGGATTGATTAATGAGTTCAACTATTGAAATTAAGAAGACAAAGAGAGGGTGAAACTTAGAAAAGAGATGTTAGTTCAATACAAACTCGAACACTGTGCTGTCATTAGGTCATATTTGGAGTTGTAGAACTTGGATTTGGGTCTGCTTTATATGGATGGAAACTAAGACATAGGCCTAAAACATTCATAGGAATGCAAGATTCAATTTTTGCTGTTTGGAAGTCCAAATCATAACAACAATGGAGAAGTCTGAATTTATCCTGCAGCCTAAATATTGTTCAATGTTCAGCCCATATCTTGCGTTCTAGAAGTCCAAATGACCTTTATTTTTTTTTAGTTGGAAAACTGAGACAATTTCTTAGAACTTTTATGAATTAAGTCTCTTTAAATTCTGATACTAGCAATGAAGTTTTGTTTAGATAATAAGATAAGGATTGTCACAAAGTCAAGATTTGGCCACTCACTCAATAATTAATGAACAAATAAATAGTTTCTAATTTTGGCTTATAAAAAGAGGCATTTACCATGTATTTAGGCATCTTGGTTTTCAAATCAAAATTATGCTCTTTATTTCTTTCTTTATATTTTTGTAATGCTTAAGTTTTGCTTTCATTACTCTATTGTTTGTACTTTTCATTTCCTTTCCTTTACTTAGTTAACTTATATCTTATTTATGTTCTTATCTTGTTTATTTATGTTTTTCTTCTTCATTATGTTTAGCTAAGTTTATTATGTCAAAGTGAAAAGGTTACACTAATGATGTAAGAATAAGTATACTATAAACTCAACATGGACTTTAATGTTTGATACTAACATGTTTTGTATTTGTTATCTTGTTCACTATTAATACTCTGCTTGTTAAATGGTTAATCTAGATTTATATTCTATAACACTTTGTACAACAAATACTTGACACTTTCATAGCCCATATTGTATGGTATAACCGACAGCTGAGCTATGAAAGGAACTTGATTTGTTATTAACATAAGTTATAATCATGAATGTCTGACAACATTTACAATCTTAAAGTCCTATTTGACGTATTATTATTATTATTATTATTATTATTTGTTGTTATTGTTGTTGCTTATAATTTATATAGTTGACTTCCCTGTGGTTCGACCCTGGTCTTGCCAGGTTATTTATTACATTGACACTTCTATGCTTAGAAGAAGACATCATTCTTTTGATCGTGTCACACACCAATCCAGAAGTTAAATTGACAATAAAGACTAAATAACACCAAATAAAAGGCAAAGAGAGATAAGATATGGAAGATTAAAGCACAATGACAGATCAAATGGAAACAAAGTTACATAAATCATACTTGACAACCTTTAACTCTAACCTAGGCATTCAAAAACTAAAAAGGATCGATTGATCCAAGAGAGGCAATTAATGAATAAATAAATGGCATAACACAATTAAATATAAGTCCTTGCTTTTATCGAAATACATAAAACAAACCAAAAGATCAATTGGTGGGACATTGAAATCTACAACTATGAATGTTCAAAAGAAAACCTAGGTAAAAAAATGCATAATTTGCTTTAAATCCAGAATTTAGGCTAAACCTCGAAAGACAAACATAAACCTATCAAAACCAACCCCAATCATGCTTAAGCTAGCTTGTTTTAAAAATATTAAAAAAACCAAATGAGAAAATAGTCACATTATCAATAGAAAACTAGAAATACATTCTTAAGATATTTGAACATTGTTCTTTACATTAGTTTTAACATTAGTTTTTTTTTCATCATTTTTAAACATGTAAAATAGCTTAACTAAACTTAACATCATATAAAAATAAAAATTAGGAGCATGGTCTTCATAATTCAAACATTAATACACTAATCCAAAATAAATCCAAACGATTAACCTAAACTTCAAAACACTAAAATTGACATTCAAACATGTTAATTGCATTACATCAACAATCTTAAATCATCAAGCCATTCATTTAAAATTTTCTTCAACATATATTCTAAAATAAGTATAATGGTTTAAAACATGACTAGACTTATTAAAACACATATATTTAAAAACTAACAATTAGTTATAGAAAACAAAACAATAATCATTCAAACAAGAAAATTAAAAGGCATTGAAGGTGTGTGCTTATTTAGCTACACCCCCGCATTAAAGGTAAATATATACCTTTCAAACACACAACTTTCTTCTTTTTTTTTTTTTTTAGTTTATTGTTTATTTTGTCTTGTTCTTACTCATCAAAGATAAGTATATAACTTTCAAACACACTATTACCTTCCTCTCTTTTTTTTTAGTTTATTGCTTCTTTCCTTATGTTTTTAGCTTCCAATCTCTGGTTGTATTGATCTTCTTCTTTCTTTTTATTTTCTCCCTACCTTTCATATTATTTCTTGTGTTTTGCTCTTAACAAATCTACTATTTTTCCTTAGTTTTCTCTTGTGATTTTCTTTTGTATTTTCTATATCTTTTATCTTTGATCCTAGACTTCCTCCTCTACACAAAAGAACATGTCTTTTTTATATGCATTTCAAACAAAAAGTTGCAAAACCATGGTCATTTTGCTAAGAGGTTTTATTGAATATTCTTATTCTTTATTTTCCAAAACCTTCCTCTCTAAAATTTATATTGTTGGGTCTTATGTTTTCCTTTTGTAAACTGAAATCAAACATGAGAAAGCATTTTTAAAGTCTTTTATATAATGGTGAATTTTTTTTTTCAGTCATTGATGATTAGTTGGGTGCTTTATCAAGATCATTATGGAGATTGAGATATAAATGTATCATTTATAGACCTAAGTCTTGTAAATGGTATGTAGATCTATTATTAGAAACAAACCGCACTTAATTTGGAGGTCTAAAACTCCACATTCATTTATTAAAAAGTTGGCCCTTGATCATCTTAAATCTGCCAATATAGGAAAGGTTAACTAGGGACAAAATGTTATCAAAATTTTCATGCCAAATAAGGTACCAATGTTTGATAATAATACTTGATCCTTGGAGAGAAAGTTCTTAGTCTATTGGTGTTGATTAGAGTCTCTTAGGTGATCGAAGATGCCACGTTTATTTGTCTAAAAGTGGCATCTCGATTGGTCATTTAGCTAAAGAAAAAGAAGACATAGTGATTAAGTGTTTAGCTAAAGAAAAAGAAGACATAGTGACTAAATGAGGAGTTGCTCATTTATTCATTAAAATCTGAATAACATGTCATTTGTCTAAACTCTAAAATTATGGTTTTTATAAAGGATTTTGGGAAATTTTAATTTAGTTCTTGTTCTTCCACTTTCAACGCATACACCATTAATTGACCAAAAAGCTTTCTAATTTCTGTAATTACATCCCTAAAAATGTTAATAGAGATCCTTTAAATCTTGTGCCTTTTAGAAATTAGTCATTAGTTTTCAGATTATACAATGTGACCCCTATTTTTCATCAAACTTTCAAATTAACCCCTAATTTAATCAATTTCAGTCACTAGATACACGCGCCTATTTCATCTTGATCTTTGGTTTTAGTATTTTTCAATATGACCTTTAATTAACCTTTAAACTTTAAATTTTTTTCAATTAAGCTCTTGATTACATCAATTTGGCTCTTTAAAGTGTCAATTAGGTCCCTTTTCTTTTAATTATTGCAAACTAACTTGAATTAGGCCTCCATTTTTTTTTTCAATTAAGTCCTTGATTAAATCCATAAAATCCTTTAGAAGTTTAATTAAGTCCTTAAATTTTAATTAATTCTTCTAATTTTTGTCGAATTGCCTTTCACACTTAATGTTATTTCAATAAAGTCCTTAAATAAATCAATTAAACCTATTAGAAATATAATTAAATTCTTAGACTTAATTAATTCTTTTAATTTTGACCAAGTTTGGATTTTAACCTCAATTTTTTTATTTTAATTAATCCTTAAAATATTTTTAGATTTTTAATTTCTATTTTTTTAATTTTTGAATAAAAAATAAAAATATTTATTTTTTATAAAATAATTTGGGGGATCCGAAATTGGCTTATATCAAAGTTATGGATTACATGCTGTCCGGGTCTCCTGTCATAGTTACCTCTCCGATCAGCCTCATTCCTCCATCCATCATTATTGTTATCTTGCCTCTCTACCTTATCCAACCTCTCTTTCACATTACTAACCACCAAGTCCATCCTTTCTAACATTTATGATAAAACTTGAATTGTAAGTTTTAGATTATTATTTTTCATATGAGGTGGTATATCTCTCTTTTTTTTAGGCATTTTGAATTTGTAAAAAGATTGTTAGTAGTAAAAATATCCCCATTCTTCTTGTTTTTCACATAAATAATAGGCTTTTCACTCTAATATGTGTATTATATTTTTTTCCTCTCATCTCACTTTATTTTTGGCTCTTGCGGAACCGAAATCAACACAACAAAAAAAAACAACTTAGTAGTGTAATCCAAATAAATGTCACTAAATAAGAAAGTAAGAAATATAAAAAACAAGAAAAGATAAAATTAGAATTATAATTTCACAAGCAATATGTAAAATTCGTATAAGATATAAATGCTTTTTAAGACACGAAAAAAATCTGAAGAAAATATTATGAAAAAAACTTGATTAACACCTAAATATTCTGAAAAAAAAACTTTATTATACTGCTTAAATTGATTTCAACAATAGCAAAAAAATCTTTAATAATTGATGCAAATTAGACCCATTTTATACAAACTAAACCCGAATTTGAAACGTAAACCAAATAATGTTTAAATGACCTTAAATTTGATATATAGAGCTATTAGACTTCAAATAAACAAAATATCAATTTACAAGTACTTTCAAAGTGATTTGATCCATTTTCATCTTGTTTTAGTTTATAAAACAAGATCTATATCATCTTCGTTTGAATGACTCTGTTCTACTTTTTTTTTCTTTTACTTTTATGTTACTGATATATGTAGTGATAGTAACAAAATAAAATAACACTTTTTTTTAGTAAGAGTAGTTTTCGCCACAATTCAAGAGGAATATATGAAGATTGGAAATAATAAGTTTCATCATACATAACAAGAAAAACAAAAAATACAAAAGGATATAACCTGATAAATGGAGTCAAGCTTTAATACCAATTGATGTAAACCTCGTGATCATGTATTCACATAACCCATGCGCAAGAAAACAAATCCTGGAAAGATAAAAAATCAGGTTTAATATGAGTGATTAGAGATTCTCTGAATTAAAACACCAATATTATTGGAATGAACCCCCTACCCAATGAATACTAGTTCATGAACATAAAGTATAAGGAAGACTTCAAGAAGATAAATATTCTTTTGTATAAGTGAAATCAATTATTTAAAGAACCAAGGAATGAAAGTATTCTCACCCATACAAGCATACAAAGATACAACAAAATTAATGTATTATTCAAAGAAAATGTAAATTGATCCTTATGCTACAACTTAGTTTTTATATGAGTAAACTTAAGCAAAAAAATCTAGTGGGCTAACTTGGACCTACTTTACAACATAACCTAATTATAAAGTAAGAAAACCTAAAAAAATTAAAATTAAAATAAAGAAAGATAATTGTTGTAAAAAATTAAAATTAAAATAAAGAAAGATAGCTATTGCAGCATATACCAAAGAGAATAAAATATAAAAGAATCAATTTCCTAGCCTAAGTAGTCTTCTTGGCTGAATACACCTTCCTTTTAACTCTAGGAATAGTTATGGCCTTAGGAATCCTATTCTGCTAATCGGATTTGGTATTAACTCTTATTGCCTCTTTTTTTTTCCTTTTAGTGCTAGGTTTCCTTGTTTTACATGGACAATAATAAAAAAAAAATTTTTCTTCTTTGTATAGTGCTAGGTTTCCTTGTTTTACATGGATAATAATAAAAACATTTTTTTTCTTCTTTGTAGTTAGTTGCCCCTTAACTTTCCTTCATAGACTAAGAGAATCAAATATTACTATTAAATAATCCTCTTTAGTATAGGAATTAGATCTTATCGCCACTTTGTTTCCTTTATAGGCTAGAAACCTTCCTTCTTTTAATGCTGAAAATCCTCCTAATTAAGGATAATTGATGGCCAAAACTTCCTTGCTATTGTAGGAGAATAATTACTTACATTAAATTTTTGTAACATTAGGAAGCATGCCTATATAAAGCATATATTGCACATGGATTGATCTCCTCTTGCACTTGAATTAATTAAAGCAAAGGTTGCTTCTTAGGCGTCTCTAGCCTTTTTATGCCCATCTTGGCCTAAATATGCTTAACAAGTTCATTCAATACCTTCTTTATTTTATTTGCCTTAACTCTTATAATTAGCTTAACTGACATTTCAAGTGGGTTATTAATGTTAGTGTTAGGTTGGTCTTTATTAAAAGACATATTTTATACATCTTGTTTAATGATAAATTATTTTTAAACAACAAATATGTATAAATCATTAATAATATATCATTTAATTTTAAAGAACATATATATATATATATATATATATATATAACAATATATTTGTCTGTGTTTCCTTTTTCTATCTATATGTATTCCAACTTGATTTTTGCATTTAAATTTATTAACCATTTAATTCACCTTTTACTTTGTTTTTGTTGTTTTTGAAGATGTTAATTGATTAGTACTTAAAAATACATTTTTATTAAGGTTTTATATCATCATTTTACACTTGAAATATCAATAACTCCTTAACTAAAGTATGTTTTACAATAACATATCTAATAATATAAGATATCTTTAATTTATGGTAAACGTTCATCTTAAATGAAGGTTTATCACATAAATGAAAGGATTAATTCATGAGTTTAAGAGATGAAATTGAAAGGACAAAGAGATGGTCAAACTTAGAAAAAAGATGTTGGTGCAATCCAAACCAGATTACTATTTTGTAATCTAGAGTTGTAGATCTCGGATTTAGGTCTATTTTATATGGATAGAAAGGTAAGACATAGGCTTACAACTTTTATGTGGAGGTCTGGTTTTAAAAAGGTCTTTTTTAAATTTAAATTGTAGCAACAATGAAGAAGTTTGAATTTATTCTACAGCCCAGATATTGTTTAGTGTTCAACCTATATCTAGAGTTCTAGAAATTAAAATGACCTTTATTTTTTTTCCTAAAAAAATGAGACAACTAGAACTTTCATGAGTACATATGGTTCCAATTATGACATTATCAATGATGTTTTGGGCAGACAAGAGAAGATAAGAATTGTCACTAAATCAAGAGTTGACTACCTACTCATCAATTAATCATTAAATCAATAGTTCCCAACTATGACCTATAAAAGAAAGAATTTGCCATGCATTTAGGCATCCTGTTTTTAATATCAAGATCATGCTCTTAATTTCTCTCTTTGTATTTTGTAATGCTTAAGTTTTATTTTCATTAATATCTTGTTTATGCCTTTCATTTCATTTCCTTTACTTAGTCAACTTTTATCTTATTTATGTTCTTATCTTGTTTATTTATATTTCTCTCTTTCATTATGTTTAGTTAAGTTTATTATGTCAAGGTGAAAAGGTTACACTAATGGTGTAAGAATAAGGATAGTGTAAACATAATATGGATTTTAATGTTTGATACTAACATGTTTTATATTTGTTATCTTGTTCACTCTTTAATACTTTGCTTGTTAAATGACTAATCTTAATTTGTGTTGTATAGCACTTGGTACAACAAATGCTTGA
>NW_011500554.1:97996-113768 GCF_000495115.2 Populus euphratica
ACAACATTTACAAGTATTAGCATTATTTGAATAAGATAACTAATATAATCATATTAATAATTTATGATCTGATTGAAGTCTCCTTTGTGTGTGGTTTCCATTTGAGTAACAAAAGTTTATACTATACTTGTTTGAAATACCATTAGTGAATCCTCTAACCTTAACATTTGTTGTTATCATTGTCTAATCCTTATATTGATCTTCCATCTCAAAGTCTCTCATCAACTTCTTCTCTTCTTCATTATTATTAGTACTATTACTATTACTATTGTTGTTATTGTTATTGTTGTTTATAATTTATATAATTAACTTCTCTGTGATTCGACCCCGGTTTTGCTAGGTTATTTATTATTATTTATTATTTTGACACTCATGCACTTGGAAAAAAACATTAATTTTTTATCGTAATACTGATGATAAATTTAACATTTTCTTTTCAAGTTTCTTAAGTTCCAATCATGAAGACATGTTGTTAATTCTTTTTCCCAACCATGCTCAGCAGTATTTCCAATTTTAAATATGTTTGTTATTGAGTTGAATTTCCAATTTTAAATATGTTTGTTATTGCGTTGAAAATGTTGTTTTAAAAAAAAAAAATTTAATGTGTTGATATTAAAAATATTTTTTTAAAAAATAATTTAAAAAATTACTACCATAATATTAAATACATATTTTTTTAATATATTTTTAAATAAAATACTTTAAAAAAATTACTTCCATAATATTAAACACACAATTTCATCACAGCTAAAAAAGCCTAGATCTTTTATATTATTTTGTGTGCTTGAAGTGGGTACCTGTTGCTAATGCAAAGAACTCTGGGGTGAACAAGCTGAGCTGAAGCGAGCCGAGCTACATTAATATTACTATAAACAGGTTATAATGCGCTAAGGTCAAACTGTAGGGAGTGACTTATAATGACTAAGTAAGGGTGGCTCGTTGTCGCTGCTGCCGCTCTAAGTAATACATAAATAGTCTTTTATCGGCACGGTCGCGACCATTAATGAATTTGGCTCCATGCTTTTCACGTTATTTTAAATTTTTTTAGCAACTATGGATAACGCCAACTTGTTTTTACCCTGTGGCCTTGTACTCTATAACATGCATAAGAAACTTCCAACGAATAAACATAATTTCTTTATTTTAATAACTAATTAAGAATTTTTTACGTCAGTCTTCGCATTGAATAAACACTACAAGACGTCACGATTTTATTATAGAAAAAGACATTGTGCTGCATTATTCACACACTTATAAATTATTATAGATTTATAAGCAAAATTAAAATAAAAAATAAAGTAAAAAGACAACCAAAAGACATTTTTTTTTCCTAATTTTTTTTTAATCTTTAATTAGAGAGTTGAGAAAGGAGAGAGGATCATAAATTTCAACGATAAAGAAAAAAAATTATCATTAATATCAATTATGACAACAAAAAATCTTAATCTTATTTTTAATAGTTTCGTTTGATAACAAAAATTTAACTTAGATGCTATTCCAGTCTAACATTGCTTAAGAAAATAAATTTAACTAAAATAAGTTTTTGAGTTTTTTTTTGTTTTTTTAGATTGATTTTTGGATTATTTGAAAGCCCAAACGAGTTTATTTAAGTTTTTAAAATATTTTTAAATGTTTTTTAGGTTAAAAAATATTGAAAATGATTTTTTTTATTAAAAATCCATAACCCTCATTTTCTAGGAATCCAAGAGTCACTGGATTCTAAACATGCAGACAACATAATATTTACCTAAGCTAATGGTGCATTATTTGCATGAGCTAATGGTGTATCGTCTATATATATAAATAATGTGTTTTTTTTCTTATAAATATGGCGTGTTGTCCATTAAAATTGAAAGGTGTCATTTGCATGCAAAGATGGCATATCTTTGTGTTGGTATTTTTAAGGAGGATGAATGACTCATCTTCCACATTCTATTATTTGGAAAAACAAAATAAAGACCTAGCATGCAAGCTAAACTATTTATACAAAATAATCTATCTTTTTTTTTAAGTGTTCTTCATAGTTATTAAACTCTATTTAAAATAAGGACTTGAAGACGAGCCA
This sequence comes from Populus euphratica, assembly GCF_000495115.2. Lineage (NCBI taxonomy): Eukaryota > Viridiplantae > Streptophyta > Magnoliopsida > Malpighiales > Salicaceae > Populus > Populus euphratica. The sequence goes on from NW_011500554.1 coordinate 100,062, forward strand.
AGCAGGTTAACAAAAAAAAAAATGTTTTCTTTTTACAAAATGTCAAGATAGCATTATTTTGCATTTTTATTAAAAAGTCAATGAATTCAAACCAAGATTTGATTGAGTTGAGGGTCAACCAGGAGTTTTGAGAAGGTCATTAACCTGATAGATTGATGTGAATTGTATAGTTATAGTATTTTAAATTCTTTAAATTAAAAGAAAATAGTATTATTTTAAATTCTTTAAATTAAAAGAAAATAGTATTATTTTAAATTCTTTAAATTAAAAGAAAATAGTATTATTTTAAATTCTTTAAATTAAAAGAAAATAGTATTATTTTAAATTCTTTAAATTAAAAGAAAATAGTATTATTAAAAATAGTATTATTTTAGAAAACACATTTAAGATGACTATATGTTTTTTTTACATTAAAAAAAATAATAATCCAGTGACGTAATGAGGCCTAATAGTTTAGAAATTATTACAGGTAATTCTTGAATTATTTTATTAATTTCATGCATAAAGTTTTAGATTTGGAATTGTAATTGTTTCTTTGTGTAAAAAAAAAAAACATGTTATCCATTGTTGCACATTCTTTTTTTTTTTTTTAATATTGGTGCATCATATACATATATAGATAGTGTATTTTTTATCTATACAGATATCATACCTAATAATTCAGAAATTGTTACAAATGACTCTTGAATTATTTTATAAAATTCTAGTATAAAATTTTTGATTTATGGTTATATTTTTTTATTTATATAAAAAAACGTGTTCTCAATTATTATATATTTATTTTTTTAATGTTGAAAAACATTTAACCCAACTCACAACAACATTTCATGGATGGACTTATGCTTATTATTTTCATTCTTTTTATAATTTCATTCTTAAATAAAAATGTTGAATGCAAATGTTTTTACTTGAGTAATATTTTTCCTTGTAAGAGTATAGAAAAAGAAACGGTAAAAGAAGAATTAAAAAAAGAAAAAGAAAAAGAAGCAACTAATCTTAACCTTGGTTAACTCATTGGAAAAAAAAAAAAAATGACGTGTACCCAAGGAAAAACCACTTTCGCAATTTCCATAATGAAAAGGACAGCTTCAAGATTTTCATTTTAGAAAGTGGGGTCCCAAGAAACTTGGTTGGCTAGCAGATGACCGACTTCTGCGCTTTCCCTTTCAGTTGTGGGGGCGACGAAGCATTCATTAACTTCTCTACTAAGAGTCGGCGAAAAACCACCTCCTTTTGTGTTATTTTCATTTGATTGGTGAAGAAGTTGCCTTGAAATACATACATATATTTTTTGTTTTTTTTTATTGATTTTTCAATTTTTTATTTAATATTTTAAATTTTAAATTTATTTTTATAATTTATTTTTTTTATAAAATTATTACACTATTATATAAACATCCTAATATTTAGTAAACATTTAGTGTTACTCAATTTTATCGATATATATTTTTTATCATCATATTATCATATAAAATTTATTATTTATATTATAAATTTAACGAGTTCAATTATAAATCTCATGTTGATTTAATATATTATTTTTTGATATATAAAATATTATTTGAATTTTTTTTAAAACCAAATTATATTTTTTACTGATAGATATCAAAATTGATCAGCTAGATTGAGTTTATTTTTCTAGTTTTTTTTAAAATTTCATTTTTAATTGTTTTTTTATTAATTTTATTCTTAAATATATAATTAATTTTGAATTGATCTTTATAATTTATTTTAATTTGTTTTCTATAAAATTATCACAATTTCAAATAAATACCATGGTATGTGATAGATATTTAATTTTATAAATATCTATTTTTATTATTATATTATAAAATAAAAAATAGTTTAAAAACAAAGTTATTAAACTCAATAAAATTTATAATTGAGATTGAAGGTTTAGTTGGTTAAGTCGCGAAACTTAAGGTGATCCAATATTTTATTATTTTGCTATTTAAAAAAAATCATTTAAAAAAATAATTAAAATCAAATCTTGCAAAATGTTTTTGAATCTATTAAATTAATTATATCATATTAAATAAATTTAATATAAATTAATTTTAAATATAAGTAATACAATAAATCAGATTGATTTTTGCTGGATGCCAAATAGCTTATGCGATGTAGACTTTTATTGTTTTTCAAGTTGAAAATCTTTTTGAACTAGAATATTCTAAAACCAAGAGTAGCAATACCTATTTGGCGAAGCTCCTTGATTGCTTATGAACACTGGTTCCAATTTTCGATTTCACAACAGCTGCATCAGTGATTACTATTACTAACAACATTAAAAGATTTGAGCGGAAATCACCTGCTTTCAGTGTTCATTTCTCTTGTTTGCACTATTCATGTAAACAGTGCAAGCATGCTATTCTTTTTTATTCTTTTGACTTTTTTTTTAATTATTTTTAATATTATCATTTAACACGCATGATTTTGAATAGACTTTTTTATTTTAATTTATTTCCTATAAAATTATTATAAATTTAAATAAATAATTTATTATTTAATTTATATTTAATTTTATAATTATTTATTTTTATTATCATAAAATTATAAAAAAATAATTAAAAAATTAATGAACTTAATAGAGTACGTAACCAGATTTGAGGTTTGGTAAGTTTAGCTAAGAAAATACACATACATATATGTACACATATCTTCTTGAATTATTTTTAAAAAACTAATTTATATTTTTATTGGTTATTTAATTTTTTTTTTAAACTTATCAAGTCAGTTAGGTTTAGACAAAAAAGTAAAAATTATATTTTTTATTTTATTAAAAAAACTTTAAAATGGTTAAATCATTGATAGCATAAAGTCATTGAGTAATGATAATATTTTTTTTTTTTTTAATTTCTAAAAAGAAACATAAAGTCATTGAGTAATGATAATATTTTATTTTTTTTAATTTCTAAAAAGAAAGATGGTTATTGTATCATTTACTAAACTATGTTTGAATGCTCTTTATTTTTTTTTTAATACTCTCTATTTTTCTTCTATGTAAAAGTGAAGATTTCTTATAAAATTTTATTAAATATTGTAGTCCACATTGTTTTTATTTTTTTAAATTAGTTTAAAATTAATATTTTAGATATTTTTAGATTATTTTGATATGTTGATATTAAAAATAGATTTAAAAACATATTAAAACTATTGTTTTAATAAATTTTCAAATAAAAATAATTTTAAATATCAAATAGTCCTTACAGATAAAACAATTTGCTCTTTGACCAACAGATATCATTGTTTTATCTTCTTTCTATCTGGGAGGTTTAAAAAGAATTCACCCTTTGAAATTTTTAGGAAAGTGATTCCAAACAAGAAAAATAAAAACGATTCCACGAGATCTTTTGATTTCTTTCTTTTTTTATATATAGAAAAAGGGTGACAAGCATAAGCTGCAATGATGGACTGGCTCCCTATGACATGGTCATTCTCATGCCTTGACAAAATCCCCTTCTTAGGCGAACCCCTTTAACCATGTTTCATAGTTTCTTCTATCAACCAATCTTCGAAATTAGACCTTTAGATTGCTGCTGAGGTGCAGGGTACTTGTAATTAAGAACCTTAAATGCAGAGGAAATTATGGAGAAAAATATTCATTGGCACCATTATCAGACATCATCATCTATAATTAAGGTTTTGGTGTCTTACAGGTTATGATTGAAAGCTCGTCCGCAATTCAAATAACTCCACTTCTTTTATTTTTCTATTAACAATTTTGGTTGTTGTTAGTTAGGAATGGTAGATAATATGAAGCAATCACATGGTGGAGACGAACCTAATAGAAACAATTTTCTCGGATTGTTTTCTTTACTTCGTCGATCCTTCCTTCCCATGCACTCCTTTTTATATCATGAAAGCAGGAAAAGAGAGAGACCTCACAAGCAAGAGCCCCGACCTGCTTTCTTTTTTTAGGTTTCTTATGAATCAAGGCTGGGGCTGGGGTCCCAGATACCAGAAATGAAAAGAATTTTGAAATTTCTGAGGATAGTTTGGCAAACATGAAATTAGAACGATGATGTGACCATAAGAACTACAGATAGAATGGTTTATGAGCTTAATTTATACCAGTGCATCGTCTGCTTTTCCAAAGAAGAAACGAGAAGGAAAGGGTCCTCGCATAAAATACCATACCTTGCTGGAAAATGGACATTATCCAACCTACCAGAATAAGTAATTTAAGTGGCAGAGAAGATAATTGGAGATGAATATATAGAAATGCAGACGGTGCAATAATAAGTACAGTTGGGGAAATACTCCAATGTGAACCTTGCTTTCGTTGCCTTTAAGAACAAGAAAAGGTAACCATGGCGGCTTTGATGTAAAGTTTTTCCAGGGACTCCTTCCCTGCTTTGTAAATCACTGTATACAAACTTACTGGCTCTCCAGCACTGTACAATTTTGATTTATTAATATACCTATATTTTGAAAAAAAAAAAAAAGAAGAAGAAGAAGAAGAAGAAGAAGGTAGCCATGGTAAGATAATATTTAAAATTAAGGATGACCACTTCCAGTTTTTCTCATTTAGTTATAGACTAATTGTAATTCCTTTTGCTTTTTACAGGTCAAAGTATTCTATCTCCATTTCAACAAACACTCTGTATGAATGGCTGGTATTCAACATCGGCAAACAATAAAACATGCATACAGCATAGCACAAGTCTGCATTGGATTAGATTTTGATCCAAGAATTCCCACAGTTAATCTGTGAAAAATCTGCTAAAGGTCATGCCAAGGAATGGATTACGTTCTGGCAAGATTCTTCACCAACATCGCAGTCTCATAAACTTTATTGCCTCTTCATCTCTCCCTATTTTTGGTTCTTCAATACATCTAGCAACATAAATTAGCACCTCCCAAGAGAGCAATTTGCAGCTGCCGAGACTAATAAAATGGCATTTAGTTATAAATTTCCAGTCACCAAGTTAAGTTAGAAATCCTAACACGACACGCAATCCACATGGAACTGCATTGCCACGGCCACTGGGACCAGGAAATCCTCGTAAGGATGTTGTCGCATTGAGCATCAAGTCAGATAAGGATGCCATGAGACTGGTTCAGCACAATGAACGTTATCTGGTAATGGCTTGCAATATAAAAAAGGCATAGGTTTAGCTTCTATCTACCTTTGGGAGACAGTTAGATATTGAAGAGTAGATGAGATGTACGGTGGTTTTTGGAGGTCATTAGTCTGGAAAGCTACCACACCATACAGTGGAACCTAAGTTTGAGTAGAAATTGAAATGGATTAAATATGATAACAAAATTTTATGGAGTAGGGTTTCCCAAACCAAGGCTAGATTTATGCTTATACACTTTATAATGCCACTCATTCATGAATTCCCATTTCTTAACATAGAGGTTGAGTGAGTCTCAAAGAGGGATTAAATTCTGCTCCTCTACTTGTCTGTTCTTCGTTGTTGAATTAGCTAGTATTGCTCTAATTAGGTCATTCAGCATCCCTTCCCTCTCTCTCTGTCCTTCAAATGGTCCATTCACATGGTTAGTTGGAAGAAAAAAGTGACTGTATACTAGTTCTGAACAAATTGCAGTTAAATGAACACGAAGGTAACTCACAAGTCCTATGATCAGCTAAAATTAAGAGATCAATTCGGAGAATTACTTTGAAGAAGAAGTATATGTATATTATAATTTTAAGCTGCGAGATATACGCGTTATTTCTGAAGCCTTTTGTCCTTACTAGAACAGAAGTGGAGAATTAAATTCTACGCACTCAATTGTAGTCAAATTAGTAGAAATTTTCCATGCAGGCTAGATATCAGGCAAAACTAGAGAGGAGATGACCCAAGTACAAAGGAAAGAAATCATTAATGTAATAAACCAAACATCTAAGTACCGTTCAATTTGACTGCAGTAAGGATAAAAACATAACTACCAGTCTACATCCAGTTCTACTGTGCATCAGTGCATGTACTTCTTGTAGTGCTGCCAGTTGGATCCTTACCAGATATAGTTTTTGAAGAGCATGAAAGAAACGTTGGAAGCTATGCATGTACTGTGACCAATGCTACTGTAAATCTTATCCACACTGGCTCCAACAACCAAAAACATGTCTGAAAAGATAATTTCGCGTGCAGCACAGAACATTACTTGCATAGTTTTGCACCAACAACAAAACTGATAATAATAAAAGCAATCTGGACATGACAATATGTATAAAGTGGGAAGTCCAGGAAAGCATCCTGTGTTTCATTGCACAGACAACTATATCGTATAGTGTGGATGCATAGTATAGAATTTAAGCTACTATAAATCATGCAAATAATAGAGTTCAAGATAGCTATGAACACAAATTATGCAAAAGTACTTGTTCAAATGACTATAAATATGCATATGAGCATGTTAACTGTAATAAAAGATTAATGTTCTACCGTAGACTGAATTACTGTACACTGTGAATCCAGTACTATTTAATATTATAGTATTATTTAGCATTGTAGCTTAATTATTGTAGATTATAAGTGTAAGTGATTTCACTTTTTAGATATTTAGGTTTGCTGTATGCTAAAAATATTGTAGAGGGTTAGGGCTGTTGTTTTAGTTGTGGAGAAAATAATCAATTTAGATTTGGATAGGGATGCACACACCTGGTAGTGGGTTGCCAAACCCTAGAGGCTAAGACCATACTTACGAACTTTGCTAGGACTACAAATACTTAGTGTTGGAGCTGCTAAGCCCTGGATGCTAGGGTTAAACCCACACTCCTGACAGTAGACTTAAGCAAGCAAGTCTGTGGATCTGAAGACCTAGAGTGTGTAGATTCTGGGCCTAAGATCTGCAGAGCCACGCATTGAGTCTTGTGTCAGGATCTAATTTTTTTGGGTTTAATGTTAGGATTCAAGGTTTTTAAGTTTTAAATTTCTAAATATAATTATTTATATTATAAATGTTATTATTTGTATTATAATTAAAAATATTGATATAAAAAAATATTATTATTTGTCTTATAATTAAAAATATTGATATAAAAAATACTACTATTTGTCTTACAAATATTATTATTTTTGTTATAATTAATATTATTAATATTAAAAATATATTATTTATATTATAAATATTATTATTTTATTATAGTTAAAATCATTAATATAATACTTATTAAATTTGAAAAAATATTATTAATATTGAAAACCAAAAATAGATTTAATTTTAAGGGTAAAATTAAAAATTATTATTATTATTAAATTTAGAGAAAATATTATTGTTATTGAAGAAAAACCATAAATTTGATTTGAAGTAATGAAAAACTATAAGAACTCAAGTCAAAAAAGTTTAATAATATTATTAATATTATTATATTCATTAATATTATTAAATTTAAAATAAATATTATTACTATAAAAAAAACATAAAACTAATTTGAAGGGCAAAATCAATTATTATTATTATTATTATTATTATTAACATGGGTCAGGGATCCCTTTCCAGCCCTAAGTTTATTAAGGTTGGAAAAGGACGCCTCACCTAAGTTACTTGGATGTGGCATGAGCACAAACCCAAATCCCTTGGGTTTTGCAGCTTCATTTAACCCAAGACTATGTGTCCTATGTAAAGGCTTAATTTTCATGAGTCCTGTGTCAAGATCCAAATCCCCTTGGTTGGTTGTTAGGACCCAAATATCTTGGGTCCTGCGTTAGTACCAAATCTACTTAGGTGCGGCGTCCGAACCTAATGCATTTAGGTGTTTTGTCAGGATCTAATGCACTTGAGTTAACCGTCTAATAGGTCTCAATGCTAGACCCAAGACCTGGTATTAGGCCATCAAGCCCTAGGCGCTAGGTAATACCTGTGCACCTAACTGCAATCCTAGGTTGCAGACATTTGACGCTGGGGCTACTAAGCCCTAAGTGCTAGGGCAACCCACGTGCCTAGTTGTAAACCCAAAGAAGGGGGTTTGAAGACCCTTCACCTGAGATGTGCAAACTCAAATGCCTAGGGTTTGTAAAATCGAGTATTGGGTCTTGCATTAGGACTCAACTCTCCTTGGTTAGGTGTAAGAACCTAAAGTTCTTAGGTCTTAGTTTTCTAAATATTATTATAATTAAAAGTATTGATATTAAAAATATTATTATTTGTCTTATAAATATTATTATTTTTGTTATAATTAATATTATTAATATTAAAAATATTCTTATTTTTATTAAAAATATTTTTATTTTTTATTATAATTAAAATCATTAATATAATAATTATTAAATTTTTAAAAAAATATTATTAATATTGAAAAAAATAGATTTCATTTGAAAGGTAAAATTATTATTATTATTATTAAATTTGGAAAAATATTATTTCTATTGAAGAAAAATCATAAATTTGATTTGTTGGGATTAAAAATTATAAGAACTTATGTTAGGCGAGTTTAATATTATTATTAATATTATATATATTATTATATTCATTAATATTATGAAATTTGAAATAAATATTATTACTATTAGAAAAAAAAATATAGAATTGATTTGAAGGGCAAAATCAATTATTATTATTATTATTATTATTATTATTATTATTAACTTGGGTTAGAGATCCCCTTCCAGAGCTAAGAAAATTGGAGCTGGAAAAGAGCTCCTCACCTAAGTTGCTTGGGTGCGACATAAATGCAGACACAAATCCCTTGGGTCTTGTAGCCTCGCCTAACCCAACACTTTGTATCTTGTGTAAGGATCTAATTCTCATAGGATCTATGTCAGGATCTAAATCTTTTGGGTCAGTCATTAGGACCCAAATACCTTGGGTCTTGCAGCCCTGCTTGACCTAAGACTATAGATTATACGTCAAGATCCAAGGCTAATGGGTCCTTATGCCATAACCCAAAGCTAATGGATCTTGCATAAGGACCCAATTCTCTTGGGTTCTACATCCAAACCTAATTTGCTAGGGTGCTTTGTTAGGACCTAATGCACTCGAGTTAGCTGTCTAATAGGTTTTGACACCAGACACAAGAGAATTGAGTCCTGACACCGGACCTAAGAGAATTGAGTCCCGGTATTAGACTCGTTAGCCTTGGGATCGAAAGTTGAACCTAAGTGAATTGGGTCCCCCTTCAAGACTTAATTCTCTTGGCTCAACCCAGGATCTAATTCTCTTAGGTTTGGCATTGAGACTCAAGGCTAATGGGTCCTGCGTCAAAACTCAATTCTCTTGGGTGCTACGCCAAGACCCAAGCCTAATAGGTCCTTCGTCTAGTTCTCTTAGGTCCTATGTCAGGATCCAATTCTCTTAGGTCTGTAGCAAAACCCAATACTTTTATGATATTTTTTATGAAAATAAAATGTAAGGCTGTGGCGTAGCACGGACCACCTAAGTAGTGTGTGTGTGTGTTGTGTTACATTAGTGCTGGCAATCTTATGCAAGCCAAATCAAAAGTCAATTCTATTGAGAAAAAAAATAAACATGTAAGTGCCATTATTTTTTTTTGAAACAATGAAAAATCTAAAATACAAATTGAAAACTTTACCCTTGTGTTTAATAAAATTAATCAATCACTATATGTATCAGTAAATACTAAAAAAAATGTTAATAATAATTAAAGACCAATTTGGTATGCTAAGCATAGATGCAAACAAGAAACATGGTCTTGCTATATGTCATACTAATTAACATTATTTAATTATATATCAATATTTTTTTTTTGAAAAAAAAGTAAAAATTAAGTTGAAACAAAATAACTTGGTAACATAATTCATTTGCTTTTTATTGATTTGACATTGCCTATGGCATAGTCCCTTTCATGGCTTAGGTTTCAAGTTCAATCGCATTTGAGTTGGATTCAGGGGTAGAAAAAAAATAAAAAAACCACTTAAACCAAAAAAACCAAAAAACATTCTCTTTCTCTAAACCTAAACTTAAACTAATTGAACCAGTTCAACTAACATCTAAACTCACTAAAAAGAAAACCCTAAACTTAAACTTCACAATCCATCACCCTCAGGTCTTAGTTGTCCCTTCTCTCCCAGATAGCTTTCAAGTTGCCCTTCTCTCTCTCACCATTCTCTTTCTCTAAATCTCTCATTGTTATTTAATTCTTTAGATCAAAACTCAAGCCTTTAAAAAATTATCACCTAAACTTTCAACATCGATATCACTCTAAATTTTCTATCTTTTCCTCTTTCATATTATATTTGTCTTGACATGTAAACACTTCATGAAGAGATATAAAACTTTTTTTTTTTTTTTGCATAAAAGGGATATTATTTTTGCATAAAAGGGATGTGCATTTTTTCCACATGTTTTTACATGAAAAGGATTTGCACTTCTTTTATCTATGTTGGTTTTTGTTTTAACTTTTATGATTTGGTGAAAATCTTATTGGCCATGATCATTATTTTGCACTTGTACATGGTTGAAATTCTTGCCATTTAGACTAATCAATTTATCATCTATCTTCTTCACTTTGTTGCTGTTGGCATTAGCTTGCTCTTCACATGAAACAAAACTGGATTATCGATTTTTTTGAGTTTATCCCTTAATTAAACCAACTGAATTGAAAATAATGGGTTTGAACCGATCTTAGTTTTAAATTAAAAAATAAAATTGATTTGGTTGGTTTTCTACGTAAAAACCAAACCGAACAAAAAATATTCAAACTATCGGCATGGCATATTAAATATCTAATTTGGCTCTAAAACAAATTTCAAACTATCGGCATTTTAGTTTTTTCTAAAATTTAAGGCAACGCCTTTTTTTCCTCTTACTTGTGTTAACACGTCAAACCTATCTCACGGGTTATAAGGCTAGACTAGTTTAAAACCTTTTTTATAAATTAATTTTTTTTATCTAATTAGATGATAACAAAAATAAATATGTAAAGGAAAACAATAACATTAAATGTGAGGAAAGAAATTATTATCCAGAGATTTGCAAAAAGATTGCTCGTTAATATGTTGTATTCCTAAAAAAAAATAAAGTAGGAACTAAATCATTCATATCAAATAATATTCCAATCACATTTTTAATTAATCAATTTAAATGAATCTCAATCAAGAAATTTTGATATGAAACATGGTGTTTTCAAGACACCATTTGAATTAAAAAGAAAAGTAAAAATATCAAAGAAAGCGTTGTGGCTTAAAATTTTTTTTTTAAAACAAATCTTGAGATGACCGCATTGAGGCCACGTTTGGAAAATATTTTTGTTTAAAATTAATTTTTTATATTTTTAGATTATTTTAATACATTTCTAAGTGAAAAGCAATTTGAATCGCAACTACTACCACAATTTCAAACAAACCCTAATATGGATTGAAACGGGCTAGCTATCTTAGCTGATTCTCAAAACTTGTAACCCATGTTATGAACTTGCTCGGGTTTAATAGTTTTTTAAACTAACTTCTCATTTAATCATATTATACAAAAATAAACACTCATAAGATAGCAACCAAATAAAATTAAAGAAAAGAACAAAAAAATTAATAATTTAAATTTAAGAGAAAAAAATTAAAAAAAAGAAAGAAAAAAACATGTGAACTTAGATGAGTCAGTATGTCTAGACCATGAAAATAAAATGTCATGTATATGAGTCTGCATGCCAAGCATTTCCATTTTTTTCTTGGCTAAAATGATTGGTGACATGTTGCAATCCTTTTACCAAAAAAAACCAACAGACAATACCTAGTTTGTTATGGTAGACTAAGCATTATTTCAAAGCCTAGATTCTTACCACTATATAGGAGATTGGAAATTTAGGCTAGATATTTTTTTAATCTATAAATATATTTTTTAACCAATTTTCACTAGAAAACACTTACTAAACATCTTAATAACCTCAAAAAAGTAACTTTCCAACTTAAAAAACCTCTTGGTAAAAAAAATAATGTAAAATTAAGTTAAAAAAATATCTATGACAATCATTGACACTAAAGAACAACATATTTTATCACTAGAATTTTACCAACCACCGACTTTCTCTTTCCTTTATTGTTTTCCTATCACGTTTTCTCTCATCTCTCAAACTATAGATTGAAAATAAACAAAATACAATTTCACATCTAAGTGAAAACTACAAAGTCTAATGGGACTAAAATTGAACCCATATCAATTCTGGAGAAAAAAACACAAAAAACAAGAGGTGAATAATGACCGAAAATAAATACCCAAGTTAGTTCTATATATAATAGCAAATTATATCCCTATATCCTCAATGTTTTTCAAGCAACAGAAAACCTTTTCTTTTTTTTACAAAATCAAGCATAAATCAAATGTTGAGGTGTGTTATCACTGATTAGTACTTAAAAGAGCATTTTGTTATCAAGGTTTTATGTTATCATTTTGCACTTGAAGTATCAATAACTCCTTAATTAAAGCATGTTTTATAATAATATATCTAATAATATAAGATACTTTTAATTTATGGTAAATGTTCATTTTAAATGCAGGCTTATCACATAAATAAAAGGATTGATTAATAAATTTAAGAACTGAAATTGAAAGGACAAAGAGATGGCCAAACTTAGAAAAGAGATGTTGGTGCAATCCAAACTGGAACACTGTTCGGTAATTGGGTCATATCTAGAGCTATAGATCTCAGATTTAGGTATACTTTATATGGATAGAAAGGTAAGATATAGACCTACAAGTTTTATATGGAGCTCAAGACTTAAAAATGCCATTTTTAAGTCCAAATTGTAGCAACAACAAAGAAGTCTGAATCTATCCTCTAGCCCAAACACTGTTTAGTGTTTGGATCATATCTAGAGTTCTAAAAGTCAAAATGATCTGAATTTTTTACAAAAGAAAGATGAGATAATTTACTAAAACTTTCATGTTTTCAAGTGGTTCCAATATTGACGTTATCAATGATGTTTTGGGCAGACAAGAGAAGATAAGGATTGTCATTAAGTCAAGAGTTGGGCACCCATTCATCAATTAGTCATGAAATTAGTAGTTCCTAATTTTGGCCTATAAAAGGAGGTATTTGCCATGCATTTAGGCATCTTGGTTTCCAGATCAAGATCATTCTCTTGCTTTCTCTCTTTGTATTTTTTGTAATGTTTATGCTTTGCTTTCATTAATATCAAGTTTATGCCTTTCATTTCCTTTCATTTATTTAGTTATCTTTTATCTTATTTATATTCTTATTTTGTTTATTGATTTTTCTTTCTTTTATTATGTCTAGCTACGTTTATTATGTCAAGGTGAAAAGGTTACACTAATGGTGTAAGAATAAGTATAGTGTAAACTTAATATGGACTTTAATGTTTGATACTAACATGTTTTGTGTTTGTTATCTTGTTTGCTTTTTAATACTTTGCTTGTTAAAGGACTAATCTTGATTTATGTTGTATAACACTTGGTACAACAAATGCTTGGCACTTTCATAGCCCATACTATATGGTATAACCGACACCTGAGCTATGAAAGGAACTTGATTTGTTGTTAACATAAGTTATAATCATGAATGCTTGACGAGATTTACAAGTACTAGTATTAATCGAATAAGATGACTAATGTAATCATGTTAACAATCTATAATCTGATTGGAACCTCCTTTGTGTGTGGTTTCCAATTGAATAATAAGAGTTTATACTATACTTGTTTGACATACCATTAGTGGAACCTCTAACCTAGACATTTGTTATTATCATTGTTTAATCCTTACATTAATATTCCATCGCCATGTTCTCATCATCTTCTTCTTCTTCTCTTTCTTTATTATTATTATTATTATTATTATTATTATTATTA
>NW_011500554.1:113818-126701 GCF_000495115.2 Populus euphratica
TACTACTACTATTACTACTACTACTACTACTACTATTACTATTATTATTATTATTATTATTATTATTATTATTATTGTTGTTGTTGTTATTGTTATTATTATTATTCTAGTTGTTGTTGTTATTGTTATTATTGTTGTTATTGTTGTTATTGTTGTTTATAATTGTTGTTTATAATTTATACAATTAACCTCCCTGTGGTTCGACCCCGGTCTTGCCGGGTTATTTATTACTTCGACACTCCTGCACTTGGGAGAAGACATCAATCTTTTAGTCGTGTCATCTGGACTTCTAGAACTCCAGATATGGGCCAAACACTGAACAGTGCTTGGGTTAGAGGACAGATTCGGACTGGTTTTTGTTGCTATAATTTGGACCTAGAAATGGCATTTTTAAGTCTTGGGCTCCATTGAAAGTTGTAGGCCTATGTCTTACCTTTCCATCCATATAAAGTAGACCTAAATCTGAGATCTACAGCTCTAGATATGACCCAATTACCGAACAGTGTTCCGGTTTGGATTGCACCGACATCTCTTTTCTAAGTTTGGTCATCTATTTGTCCTTTCAATTTCAGTTCTTAAATTCATCAATCAATCCTTTCATTTATGTGATAGGCCTGTATTTAAAATGAACATTTACCACAAATTATAGGTATCTTATATTATTAGATACATTATTATAAAACACTTAAAGGTATTTTATATTATTAGATATATTATTATAAAATATGCTTTTGTTAAGGAGTTATTAATACTTCAAGTGCAAAATGATGACATTAAACCTTGATAAAAAAATACACTTTTAAGTACTAATCACACCCCCCAACCAGCTTGTTACTAGTTTATAGTAATCAAAGCGTTAAAATAGAAAAACAATTTGCAAATTCCACAAAGCAAGGTATTCATCATTCAACTTCCATTAATCTATCTAGATAAACAAACTCTCATTAAATTTATATATCTGCTCAATACCTCTTAACAAGATATTAACAAACCTTTTTTTTATTTTCAATATATCAACACATAATTAAGGGGCTTTTCTTGGAAGAAAACAAAATTTTTGTTTTAATGTTTAAGGTTAACTTCATTGGGTTGAGATTATTATTATTATTGTTTCTTTTGTTTAAAAAAAATATATATGCATATAACTTAAAATATCATGCATCTTTAACCCCATGTAACGAGCTTTCAGCTAATGACTGCCAGACCAGTTGGTCTTAGGGCATTAGGTGTTGAGACACCCCTACAAGCTTAGTAGCTCGGGTCACAGATACTGATACGTAGATAGTACAATGTTTGATTCCCTTAAGCTTTTCTCCTCAATCCATGTAACAAGCGTTGGGCCAATAGCTTTCTCTCTTTGTATTTTTTTGTAATGTTTATGCTTTGCTTTCATTAATATCAAGTTTATGCCTTTCATTTCCTTTCATTTACTTAGTTATCTTTTATCTTATTTATGTTCTTATTTTGTTTATTTATTCTTCTTTCTTTCATTATGTCTAGCGAAGTTTATTATGTCAAGGTGAAAAGGTTACACTAATGGTGGAAGAATAAGTATAGTGTAAACTTAATATGGACTTTAACGTTTGATACTAACATGTTTTGTATTTGTTATCTTGTTCACTCTTTAATACTTTGCTTGTTAAATGATTAATCTTGATTTATGTTGTATAACACTTGGTACAATAAATGCTTGGCACTTTCATAGTTCATATTGTATGGTATAACCGACACCTGAGCTATGAAAGGAACTTGATTTGTTGTTAACATAAGTTATAATCATGAATGCTTGACGAGATTTACAAGTACTAGCATTAATCGAATAAAATGACTAATGTAATCATGTTAACAATCTATAATCTAATTGGAACCTCCTTTGTGTGTGGTTTCTGATTGAAAAATAAGAGTTTATACTATACTTGTTTGACATACCATTAGTGGAACTTCTAACCTTGACATTTGTTATTATCATTGTTTAATCGTTACATTAATATTCCATCTCAAAGTTCTCTTCTTCTTCTTCTTCTCCTTTTTCTTTATTATTGTTATTATTATTATTACTATTATTATTATTAGTATTACTACAATTGTTATTACTATTATTATTGTTGTTGTTGTTATTGTTGTTGTATTATTGTATTTATAATTTGTACAATTAACCTCCCTGTGGTTCGACCCCAGTCTTGCCGGGTTATTTATTACTCCGACACTCCTGCACTTGGGAGAAGACATCAATCTTTTCGTCGTGTCAAGTTTTTGGCGTCGTTGCCGGGGAGGTAAGTTCTTGTATAAATTATAGTAGTTATTTTATTTTCTCTTTTCACTTTTCTTGTATATAACTTTGTTTCTTTTCTCCTGTTTCTTCTTCTTTTGTTTTCCTTTTCCTTTTATTCTATTCCTACACGTGCATGAGAGTGTGGTCACGTACATCAAGTGGTAGACTTTGTAGGGTATCTGACACGATCAAAGAGTTGATGTCTTATCCCAAGTGCAGGAGTGTCAAAGTAAAATAACCCGGCAAGACCGGGGTCGAACCACAGGGAGGTGAATTATATAAATTACAAATAAAGAAAAAGATTTAAAGAGAATAATAACAGAAAAGGAGTTGAAGAAAGTTTTGGGATATGATATTGATGTAAGAATTAAACAATAACAAAACATATGTCAAGGTTATAGGATTCACTAATGGTATTTCAAATAAATATAATATAAACTCTTTTTATTACTCAACTAGAAACCACACACAAAGGAAGTTCTAATCGGATGATTTCTCATTATTAGCTCATTATAAATTACTAACATGATCATATTAATTATCTTATCTAAGTAATACCATACTTATAAATATCATCAAGCATTCATGTTGCTAGTTTATGTTAATAACAAATCAAGTTCCTATCATAATAACGATGTCGGCCGAAAACTATGAAGGATCAAGCATTTGATGTACCAAATATTATACAACACAAATCTAAATTAACCATTTAATAAGCAAGGTATTAAGAATTAGTAAGATAAAAAGATAAAACATGTTAATAACAATCTTTCTTGGATATAAACATTTAAAGCTCATGTTGAGTTTATATTATACCTATTCTAACACCATTAGAGAAACCTTTTCACCTTGACATAATTAACTTAGCTAAACATTAAGAAGGAGAAAAACATAAATAAGCAATATAAGAACATAAACATAATATAAGCTAACTAAGAATAAGAAAGGAAATGAAAGAGCATAAACAAGAGATTACTATAGCATGAAAGAAAACTTGAACATTACAAAGATGTAGAGAGAAAGCAAGAAGATAACTTTGATCTGAAAATTAATATGACTAAATACATGGACAATGCCTCCTTTTATAGGCTAAGTTTCAGAACTATTGATTGATTGAAGAATTGGTGGGCATCCATTGATTTGGTGGCTGGTTTTTGACATTAATGGCTGCTGTTTTTTTGATATTGTGGGCTGATTTTTGATATTATTGGCTGGCCAAAACGTCATTGCTCACATCAGAATTATAGCCAACTGAATTGTGGAAGCTGTGGGCAATTGTCTCAGCTTTCCATAAAAAAAAACCAGAGCTCATTTGGATTTCTAGAACTCAAGATATGAGCCAAAAACCGAATAGTGCTTGAGCTGCAGGACAGCTTCCGACGTCTTCGTTGTTGCTAAGATTTGGGCTTGAAAACGGCAGAACTGAGTCTTTGACTTCATATGAAAGTTGTAGGTCTATGTCTTACCTTTCCATCGATATAAAATGGACCTAAATATGATATCTACAGCTCCAGATATGATCAAATTACTGAACGGTGTTCGAGTTTGGAATGCACCAACAACACTTTGCTAAGTTTGGCCTTCTTTTTATCCTTTCAATTTCAATCCTTAAACTCATCAATCAATCCTTTTATTTATGTGATAGACCTGCATTTAGGATGAACATTTACCATGAATTAAAGGTATATTATATTTTTAGACTTGCTAATATAAAACATGCTTTTGTTAGGGAATTTAATGATACTTTAGGTGCAATATGATGACATAAATCCTTAATGAGAATGCACTTTTAAGTACTAATCACACCCGCCAACCAGCTTATTACTAGTCCCTAGTAATCAAAGCATTAAAATAGAAAAATAATTTGCAAATACCACAAAGCAAGGCATTCATCATTTAACTTCTATTAATCTATCCAGATAAACAAACTCTCATTAAATTTATATATCTGCTTAATACCTCTTAAACAAGATATTAGTAAACCTTCTTTTGGTGCTAAATAAATCAAAACATAGCTATGGAGCTTTTCATGGAAGAAAACAAAATTTTTGTTTTAATGTTTAAGGTTAACTTCCTTGGGTTGGGATTGTTATCTTTTTTTTTTTTTTTTTTTTGAAAGCAAGAATTTATAGCACAATGTATCCTGAACCCATGTAACGAGCTTTCGGCTAATGACTCCCAAACCAGTTGGTCTTAGGGCATCAGGTGTTGAGACACCCCTACGAGCTTAGTAACTCGGGTTGCAAATACTGATATGTAGATAGTGCAGTGTTTGATTCCCTTAAGCTTTCTCCTCAACCCATGTAACAAGCACTGGGCCAATAACTCCCAAGTCAGTTGACTTTAGGGTACTAGGTGTTCAAACACCCCTTAGGGCTTATTTGCTTAAGTCAAGGAGGCTACAAAACCAAACTTATCTACTTTGTTTTTATTTTCTTTTTTTTTTGTTTTTTTTTTGCATATTATATTATATCCCTTTCCCTTAGTTGTTACCTTTAACAAAAGAACACAAATAATGTAATAATCCAATATGCAACCCACAATCATATGTTCGAGTGTGTGTGTGAAAATGAAGGTTTAAAAATACTTGTTAGATGGGCATATAAACAGAATCTATAGATAGCAATCCAAGAGTTTGTAAACCTGAATATTTCAAGAAGTATTATAATAGATCTTGTTAAGAATGTTTACTAAGATGCGTCTCAAGAGTCACTAAAGTTCCTCTATTACTCTACCATCCTAGTAACAATAGTTTTGCAAATGGTTTAAATAATAGAATTTTTTTTTTTTAATATCAACTACTACCCTCTCCCCCCAACCAAAACAAGACATTGTCCTCAATGTTCTAAGCAAAAAGATAAGAGTGTAGAAGATATCACTTGAAACAGCGACTATTGACAAACCTGAAACACACTAAAACAAATATAAGAAACAACAAAACACAAATATTATGCTATTAATAAAACCAAAAGACACAATTTTTCACAAACTAAGGCTCAAATCCAATTTAAGCTTTTTACGGCGTTTCATGCTTGACCAATTGAGTTGACTCATGGAGGGATCAATTACAGGGATGAAAGATTGTAGTTGGTCAATCAATTGTTCAGCAGTAGCAGCAGAGTTATGATTTGTCGTGCCGAAGATGTTAGAAATTCCTGTTCCACAGCTTGATCAAGAAAAGACTACAAATTATCATAAAAACCATTAACATTTAACAAACCTATAGGTTTATGATGAATGTGCAGTTGGGCCCAAGAGGAAATATGAAAGATCTCTTCCAATGTACCCAGACCACCTGGTAAGGCAATGAAGGCATCAGCATGGTTAAACATTGTATTCATTCTATCAGAAATTGTGGAGACCTGTAATTCCTCTCCAATTGTTTTTCCAATGATGTCCCCTTCGGCTAAAGCTTTAGGGACAACCCCTAAAACTTGACTGCCTCCTATAAATGCAGCTATTGAAACACCCCCCATTAACCCAAGGCTGCCTCCCCCATACACTAAATGAATCTTTCTCTCAGCTAGTACCCGACCAAGATGATTTGCTGATTCTAAAAACTCCTTTTCTTTCCCAGGACTAGATCCACAAAAAACACAAATATTTTTTATTTTAGGAACAGAGGAACTTGCCATTTCTACACACTTCTATATATGCTGAATGAATGGGTTGAGTAGAAATGATGGAAAGGAAGAGAAGATTTTATAGATGAAAAATTAAAAATGCAAAGCATACCACCTATATGTAGGCTAGCTGAAGTCTCACTATCTCTCTCTTTTTTATTTATTTATTTATTATTATTATTTTATATATATATATATAAAAACAAATATGTATGTACAAGCAGTTGTGATTGTGGCTCATAGCTTTCCCTTGGTTTTACGTCCAAGAACGACTTAAACACCCTCTATGGGTCGGGGATAGGCTTCCCATCCAATTTTCTTAAAAACTGGCAAACAGGGTCTTTTTTAGTCAGATTCCCAAGACTAAGTCGATCATGTTCTTTATGAAAATGAGGCCATAAATCATGAATTGCACGATGCACATCTCCACTAGGATGCATCTCAAGAGTCAATAGAAGATTATCTAAAGACTCCTTACTCAGGCCATCCTTAATGAATTATATTTTATCTTCACGGTTTATAGATACCATTCCTAAAGAACGACATTTTGCATTACAAGTCCATCTAGCACATCGGTGATAGACTTTTAGTCGTTTTGCACGACGTTTCTTTGCAAAAGTGCTTTTACCTGTCCCAGGCATGTATGAAATAAAAGAGTTGGAAGACTCACCTGATAATCGGATCTTTGCTTCAATTATCCAGCGAATATCTTCAGGAATTTCATGGTTCATTAACAACCTCAATCTTTTGCAATCGCATTCTGAGGCAGAGCAGGAAAATACTTTTTCAATTTTTCAAGAGTGGTGTCCATTTTTGTTTTGTTTTGTTTTTAAAGAGAAGTGAAGAAGAGATGTAAAGAAAAGAGAAGGAACAAGGAATTGAACAAATATATACAAAGATATCAATTATCATGGGAAATTGAAAGAACCGACTTAAGAGTCACGGAGTACCGTTATCTGCCATTTGACCGGGGTTGGAGAAAGACTAGCAAAACAAAAGTCACACCAAAAAGAAACACAAAACAAATATGAGAAAAACAAAATAATCAACCTTCATATACAGGATCATTCAAACCAATGGATTCATTTTCACTAGAAAAATTATCAAAGTAAGCTTTCAAACGATGTCCATTGACCTTGAAAACATTACCATTCTTTGGATTCTCAATATCAAAGGCCCCATAAGGATATACATGTTTCACAACAAATGGACCGCTCCATCTTGATCTTAGCTTTCCAGGAAATAAATGGAGTCGAGAATTATAAAGCAAAACTTTTTGACCAACATCAAATGTTTTTCTCAAGATTATTTTATCATGAAAGTCTTTGATTCTTGCTTTATGAATTTTTGAATTCTCATATGCATCATTTCTTATTTCTTTAAGCTCATTTATTTGTAACTTACGCAACTGACTCGCATCATCCAAGTTTGAATTGAAAGCTTTAATAGCCCAATAAGCTTTGTATTCAAGTTCCACAAGCAAATGACAAGGTTTTCCATAAACCAACCTATAAGGTGACATACCTAATGATGTTTTAAAAGCAGTTCGATAGGCCCAAAGTGCATCATTAAGTCTTAAAGACCAGTCCTTTCGATTAGGGTTCACTATTTTTTCCAAGATTTGTTTAATCTCCCTATTAGCAAGTTCTACTTGTCCATTTGTCTGGGGGTGATAAGGGGTGGCAACTTTGTGTGTGATTCCATATTTTTTCATTAAAGACTCAAATGGCTTGTTACAGAAATGTGTTCCACCATCACTTATCATGGCCCGAGGGATTCCAAATCGACTCAAAATGTTTTCTTTCAAAAACTTAATGACTGTTTTATGATCGTTGTTACGACTTGGAATTGCTTCTATCCATTTTGAAACATAGTCTACTGCGACTAATATGTACACAAAACCAAATGATGGAGGAAATGGACCCATAAAATCTATACCCCAACAGTCAAAGATTTCAATGACAAGAATAGTACTTAAAGGCATCATGTGACGTTTTGAAAGAGATCCAAACTTTTGATAATTTTCACAAGTCTTGCAGAATGCATGCGTGCTTAAACATGGTGGGCCAATAAAATCCACATTGTAAGATTTTTGTAGCTGTCTTTTTTGACGAAAAGTGACCCCCACATGCCTCAGAATGACAAAATTTAATGACATTACTTACCTCATTGTCGGGAATGCATCTTCAAAATATTTGATCAGGACAATATTTGAATAGATAAGGGTTATCCCAATAAAAGTTCTTCACTTTGTTCAAGAACTTTCTTCTGTCTTGGGTGCCCCAATGCGCTGGCAAATGTCCTGAAACAAGAAAGTTAACAATATTAGCAAACCAAGGCATTGTAGTGACAGAAAGTAAAGATTCATCAGGAAAGTAGTCATCGATTGGTGTGATGTCAGATTTCGAATCAGTTGTCAATCTTGACAAATGATCCGCGACAACATTTTCGGTGCCTTTCTTATCCTTGATTGTGATATCGAATTCTTGAAGTAACAAAATCCACCGCACCAATCTAGCTTTAGAATCCTTCTTAGAAAGAAGATATTTCAACGCTGCATGATCGCTAAAAACAATAACAGGTGAGCCAACAAGATAAGATCTGAATTTTTCACATGTAAATACTACAGCAAGTAATTCTTTTTCAGTGGTTGTGTAATTTATTTGAGCACTATTTAAAGTTTTACTTGCATAGTAAATCACATAGGGTTTCTTATCTTTTCTTTGTCCTAAAACAGCACCTACGGCATAATCACTAGCATCACACATTATTTCAAAAGGTAATGACCAATCAGGAGGTTGAATGACAGGACCAGATGTAAGCAGGTTTTTAAGTTTAACAAAGGCTTCTTCACAATATTCAGTCCATTCAAAAACATTATCCTTTGTTAGAAGGTTACACAATGGATTAGATATTATACTAAAATCTTTGATAAACCTTCTATAAAAACCAGCATGTCCTAAAAATGATCTAACATTTTTAACAGATTTTGGTGTTGCCAAGTTGGCAATTAACTCAATTTTAGATTTATCAACCTCAATTCCTATTGATGAAACAATGTGACCAAGTACAATGCCGTTTGTTACCATAAAATGACATTTTTCCCAATTCAACACAAGATTCTTCTCTTCACACCTGTTCAAAACCTTTTCCAAATTAGTTAAACAATTATCAAATGAATCACCAAAAACAGAAAAATCATCCATAAAAATCTCAAGAAAACGTTCAACCATATCACTGAATATGCTAAGCATGCATCTTTGAAACGTGGCTGGTGCATTACATAATCCAAAAGGCATCCTTCGGTATGCAAATGTACCAAATGGACATGTGAAAGTAGTTTTCTCTTGATCTTCAAATGCAATTTCAATTTGATTATAACCTGAATAACCATCTAGAAAACAATAAAATTCATGACCTGCAACTCTTTCTAGAATTTGATTCATGAAAGGTAAAGGAAAGTGATCTTTTCTAGTCATTGAATTAAGTTTCCTATAGTCAATGCACATGCGCCAACCAGTAATAGTCCTCGTTGGAATTAACTCATTTTTCTCATTTGTTATCATAGTAACTCCAGACTTTTTAGGTACAACTTGGGTAGGACTTACCCATTTGCTATCAGAAATAGGATAAATGATTCCATTATCTAGAAGTTTAATGACTTCATTCCTCACTACTTCTTTCATATTAGGATTAAGCCTTCGTTGCACTTCTCTAGAGGGTTTAGCATTTTCCTCTAAATAAATCTTGTGTGTGCAAATCAAAGGACTAATTCCTTTTATGTTAGCTATGGTCCATCCTAATGCATTTTTGTGCATTTTCAGAGTTTGTAATAACTTACCTTCTTGATGAACATTAAGTTTGGAAGAAATTATTACTGGAAAAGTTTCATTTTCTCCTAAAAATGAGTATTTGAGATTACATGGCAATGGCTTCAAATCAGGTTTTGGTGGTTGAACACTTGAAGGTATGGACCCAATTAATCGTGGTGGCAATTCCTTAATTTTTGGTCTCCAAATATTTGCCTTTGATTCTTCCTGAAAACAAACCATTTGTAAATCTTCAGATTCATTAAACTCAGTTTCATTGGAAGAATTTTCAAATTGATCGTAAATTATTTTTTCAATAAAATCTACTTCCTGTAAATCATTATCATCTCCAGGTTGCTTGCAAATGTTAAAAACATTCATTTTTAATGTCATGTTTCCAAAAGATAACTTCATCACTCCATTCCTACAATTAATCAATGCATTAGAAGTTGCAAGAAATAGACATCCTAAAATAACAGGAATTGAATTGCATGCTTCAACAGGTTGTGTATCCAAGACAATAAAATCCACAGGAAAGATGAATTTATCAACTTGTACTAACACATCTTCAACTATTCCTCTAGGCATTTTTATAGATCTATCAGCAAGTAAAAGAGTAACAGAAGTAGGTTTTAACTCACCTAGATTGAGACTTTGAAAAACTGAATATGGAAGTAAATTCACACTAGCTCCAAGATCAAGTAAAGCTCTGTCAATTTTATGTTCTCCAATAAAGCAAGAAACTGTAGGACAACCAGGGTATTTATATTTCAAAGCATTATTGTTCTGAAGAATGACACTCACTTATTCGGCTAAGAAGGCTTTCTTTTTCACATTTAATTTTCTCTTTACAGTGCATAGATCTTTCAAAAATTTAGCATAAGATGGTACCTGTTTAATAGCATCTAGCAAAGGTATATTAATCCTTACCTGTTTGAAAGTTTCAAAGATTTCAGAATTGTGATTGACTTTCCTTTGTTTGGTCATGGCATGAGGAAATGGAAGTGTTGGCGGAGAATCAGTCTCTTCTTTGCAATGATCAGGTTCAACCATTTCCTTACCCTTGGAGACTAACTCACCTTCTTTCTCACAAGGTTTAAGAATGAGTTTTTTAATAACCTTACCACTGCAGAGAGTAGTGACTGATTTGACTTGATCCAGATGTTGGCTTCCGGAATTGCTTGTACTTGAATTGTATTGCCCTTTAGGATTTTGCTGGGGTTGAGATGGAAACTTACCTTTGTCCTGAAAACTGAGAGCAGATGTGAACTTTGCAAGAGTATCTTTGAAATCAACCATGGTTTGAGCATTTTGAGTGTTGATTGTCTCTTGCTTTTCAATGAATGCATGTAATGTTTCCTCAAGATTTCTTCTAGGAGGGGGAATATAAGGAGGTGCATATCCATGAGAATTTTGAAAATTATGTTGTGTTTGAAATGGTGGCTGTGAAGTTTGTGCATTATTGTTACCACTCTTCCAACTGAAATTTGGGTGATTTCTCCAACCAGGGTTGTACGTTTGTGAGTACGATGCATAGTTTTTCCTCCCGATGCATCTCATTTTAATTTTAAATCAGGTATTATTCAACTTTTACCTTCTTTTCATGGCTTAGCATTGGAAAATTCATACTTGCATTTAAGGGAATTTGAGGAGGTCTGCAACACATATAATAATTTAAATTGTAGCATGAACACCATCAGATTAAAGCTTTTTCCTTTTTCATTAAAAAATAAAGCTAAAACATGGCTACAAAATTTGAGATCAGGATCCATTCGTGCTTAGGATGAAATGCAACAACAGTTTTTGAAGAAGTTTTTCCCATCTTACATAACAAACTCTTTCAAAAGACAAATCACTACTTTCACTCAAAAACCAGGAGAAACATTTTACCAATATTGGGATAGGTATCGAGACTTGCTTAGTACTTGCCCTCATCATGGTTTTGAAACATGGAGATTGGTTTCACATTTCTATGAAGGGTTAACACCTAAAGATAGGCAAATGGTTGAATTGATGTGCAATGGAACTTTTGAAGATAAAAACCCTGATGAAGCAATGAAGTCCTTAGACTTGTTAGTTGAAAATGCTCAAAATTAGGACACCGCGGGTACTTATGAGGCACCGAGTAAAACTCAACCTCATACATCTAGTGGAGGTATGTACAACCTTAGGGAAGATCATGACCTTCAAGCCAAGTTTGCATCTTTAGCTAGAAAAGTCGAGGCACTAGAATTGAAAAAGAGTGGTGAATTAAAATATATTAAAAACATTGTGTGTCAAATCTGTGAAACAAATGAACACTCAACCAACGATTGTCCAACCTTGCCTTCTTTTAACGAATGTCTTCATGAACAAGCCCATGCTTTAAATAGTTTCCAAAGGGCCAACCACAACCCATACTCACAAACATACAACCCTGGTTGGAGAAACCACCCAAATTTTAGTTGGAAGAGTGAGATAACAATGCACAAACTTTACAACCACCGTTTCAAGCACACCATAATTTCCAAAATTCTCATGGATATGCACCTCCTTATGCTCCACCTTCTAGAAGAAATCTTGAGGAAACATTGCATGCATTCATTGAAAAGCAAGAGACAATCAATACTCAACTTGCTCAAAACATGACAGATTTTAAAGATACTCTTGCAAAATTAACATCTGCTCTCAGTTTCCAAGAGAAAGGTAAGTTTCCATCTCAACCACAATAAAATCCCAAGGGGTAATACAATGCAAATGCAAGTAGTTCCGGAAGCGAACACATGGATCAAGTCAAATCAGTCACTACTCCGTGCAGTGGTAAGGTTATTGAAAAACCCTCTCTTAAACCTTATAAGAAAGATGATGAGTCAATCTCTAAGGGTAAGGAAGGGGTTGAATCTGAAAATTGCAAAGAAAAGACTGATTCTTCGCCAGCACTTCCATTTCCTCAAGCCATGACTAAACAAAGGAAAGTCAATCACAACTCTGAAATTTTTGAAATTTTCAAACAGGTAAGGATCAATATACCTTTGCTGGATGCTATTAAATAGGTTCCCTCCTATGCTAAATTTTTGGAAGATCTATGCACTGTGAAGAGGAAAGTGAATGTGAAAAAAAAAGTCTTTCTAGCCGAACAAGTAAGTGTTATTCTTCAGAACAATAATGCTTTGAAATATAAAGACCCTGGTTGTCCTAAA
>NW_011506607.1:0-1989 GCF_000495115.2 Populus euphratica
GATGACAGACTTTCAGTTATTTTGCATGACGTTTCTTTGCAAAAGAGTTTTTACCTATTCTAGACATGTGTGAAATGAAGGAATTAGAGGACTCACCTGATAATCAGACCTTTGTTTCAATTAGCCAGTGAATCTCTTCAGGAATTTCATGGTTCATTAACAACCTTAATCTTGCACACCTAGCTCGGTAAATTTTTGTAATTGCATTTTGAGGCAAAGCGGGGAAATACTTTTTTAATTTTTCAAGAGTTGTCCATTTTTTAAGATGAGAGGTGGAAAAGAGATGCAACGAGAAGAGAAGGAACAATGAATTGAACTAATATATACACAAATATTAGTTATCATGAAAAACTGAAAAAACTGACTTAAAAGTCATGGAGTACCATTGTCCGCCATTTAACTAGGGTGAGAGAGACTAGCAAACCAAGAGTCATAAAGAAAAAAAACAAAACACAAAAACAATATGAGAAAAACAG
This sequence comes from Populus euphratica, assembly GCF_000495115.2. Classification (NCBI taxonomy): domain Eukaryota; kingdom Viridiplantae; phylum Streptophyta; class Magnoliopsida; order Malpighiales; family Salicaceae; genus Populus; species Populus euphratica. The sequence goes on from NW_011506607.1 coordinate 477, forward strand.
AACAATCAACCTTTATCTATAAGATCATTCAAACTAGTGGATTCATTTTCACTAGGAAAATTATCAAAGTAAGCTTTCAAACGACGTCCATCTATCTTAAAAACATTGTCATTCTTTGGATTCTCAATATCAAAGGCCCCATGAGGATACATATGTTTCTCAATAAATGGACTACTCCATCTTGATCTTAGCTCTCTAGGGAATAAATGGAGTTGAGAATCATAAAGCAAAACTTTTTGACCAGTATCAACTTTTTGATAATTTTCACAAGTGTTGCAGAATGCATGCGTGTTCTTGAATATGATGGGCCAATAAAATCCATTTTGAAAGATTTTTGCACTTGTCTTTTTTGACGATAAATAATTCTCACATGGTTTAGAATGACAAAGTTCAATGACACTACTTACCTCATTGTCAAGAATGCATCTTTGAAATATTTGATCAGGACAATATTTGAATAAGTTAGGGCATCCCAATAAAAGTTCTTAACTTCATTCAAAAACTTTTCTTTGTCTTGGGTATTCCAATTAGCTGGCAAATCTGCTGAAGCAAGAAAATTGATATTTTTATCATACCAAGGTATTGGACTAAGAGAAAGTAAGGATTCGTCAAAAAAGTAATCATCGATTGGTGTGTTGTCAAATGTCGAATCTGTTGTCACTCTTAACAAAAAATAAGCATAACATTTTTAGTGCCTTTTTCATCTATGATTTCTTCCTGAAAATAAATCATTTGCTCATCTTTAGATTCATCAACCTCAATTTTATTTAAAGTAGATTGAAGTTGATCATAAACTAATTCTTCAATATGATCTACTTCTTATAAATCATTATTATCTCCAGGTTGCTTACAAATATTGAAAATATTCATCTCCAATGTCATGTTTCCAAATAGCTTCATCAGTCCATTCCTATAATTAATCAATGTATTAGAAGTGGCAAGAAACAGATGTTCTAAAATAACAGAAAATGAATTACATGCTTCAATAGATTGTGTGTCCAAGATAATAAAATCCACAGGATAAATGAATTTATCGACTTGTATTAACACATCTTTAATTATTCCTCTAGACACTTTTACAAATCTATCGGCAAGTAAAAGAGTTACAAAAGTTGGTTTTAACTCACCTATATTTAGACTCTGAAAAACTGAATATGAAAGTAAATTCACACTAGCTCTAAGATCAAGTAAGGCTCTTTCAATTTTATGTTCTCCAATAAAGCAAGAAATTGTAGGACAACTAGGGTCTTTATATTTCAAAGCATTATTATTCTGAAGAATGACACTTACTTGTTCGGCTAAAAAGGCTTTCTTTTTCACATTCAGTTTTCTCTTGACAGTGCACAAATCTTTTAAAAATTTAGCATAAGAAGGTACCTGTTTAATAACATCCAGCAAATGTATATTGATCCTTACCTGTTTGAAAGTTTCAAAGATTTTAAAGTTGTGATTGACTTTCCTTTGTTTGGTCATGACATGAGGAAATGGAAGTACTAGCGAGGAATCAATCTTT
>NW_011506609.1:0-1988 GCF_000495115.2 Populus euphratica
GCCTTGCTTCAGAGGATCTAAAGGCTGCCTCTCAATGTCAAGGGCGACATTCATCAAGGGTAACTTAATTTAAATTTGTGTTTTAAAAGTGATTTGAAGTTAGATTTTTTATTTTATTTTTATTTTAAATTAAAATTATTTTAATGTGTTGGTATCAAAATTAAAATTTTAAAAATAACTATTATTATATTACCAAATAATTATCCCATGAACACGAGATTTCTGCGGGCGTGATAATCAAATAATTATCCCATGAACATGAATGGTAATTTCCATGGCGACTTGGAAATCAGGCAGCCAAGGAGGGTTTTTTTTTTTCTTTTTTACCAAGGTGTTCCTAGTTGTTTGATAAAAGGCAAATATCTTGCGGGAGTGATTTATTTTTCCCAATTTTGTAATTGAAATGTAGTTGTTTTCATCATTTCAACAATATATATATATATATATATATATATCTTTTATATGTAGATATAATTAATTCTTTAGTAAAAAAGAGTTATCATGATTAAAAAAAAACACAAGGAAGATTGGTTGTGAAAACTAAAATAAATAAAAAAAGAAGAAAGAGACATTGTAATTAATATATTTATTTTACAATTGATATTTTTTTTTAACATTTTAACACTAGATTAGAAGAAATATTGTTGTCTAAGAAATTAATTTCATAAAAAGTCTTGCATCAGGGATTGTGCTTTCATAACAAAAATATTTATTTCACGCTATCAACATTAGTAATCTAAAACAAATATACATTTTTAATAGTAGCATAATCTAATAATCTAAAATTAAATATTTTATGATGGCCAAATCTTTAGGGTTTCAACCGTATGAAAATAATAAATATAATTTTTTTTATTATCAGTCACATGCATGACATCCTAATTCTTGGTAATATTTGTTTCATTATTTATACTTCTTCTTCTTTTTTTTTTTTTATTCTATACTTTCATGTCTCAAGCATCCTGCTATGTAAATAGTAAAGAGTTCATTATTCATGTTGAAGAATAGTGAACATAGTAGAGAGTTCATTATTCATGTTAAAGAATAGTGAAGAGCAGCTTCATCACCACTATCCAGACTTGCCAACTCTTACCCTTTCTCTCCTCCTTCTCTTTCTTCCTTTTCTTCTGTATTTATATGTCTCTGCTATTCTACTACATGAATAGTGGAGAGTTCACTGTTCACGTCGAAGAATAGTGGAGAGTAGCTCTCTCATCACGGGCTAGGGTGACCAGCTCTTTCCTTTCCTTTTCTTTTTTTTTTCTTTTCTACTCCTTTTTTTTCTTCTTCTTCTTTTTCTTTTTCTACACTTTCATGTTTTCACTGTTTTGCTACGTGAAAAGTGGATAGCGGCTCCATTATTAATAGGCTGAACCAGGTCCGACCCAAACCTAAATGCATTGAATCGAGTCTGTCTCAAACCTAAATGCATTGAACCGCGTGTGATCTAGAAAAATAAAAAACAAAAAAACTTTCAAATATTATATTTTATTTAAAAAATTAATGTTTAACATGCTTCAATGATATTACATAATTACATTTGAAGGAGATCGTATGATAAAGTAGTATTTGTAGAATTTAATTGCAATTTCAATTTTGTTCTTGATGATATTTTACCTGATGTTGTTGCACGCTCAAGAAACCATGGAAATTGTAGTCCTTGTTGAATAGATTTCATACGTGATGAAATTGCACATAGTTTAATACAATAATAAAAAATACTTTATATAAAATATTATTTATTTTATAATGTAATAGCAATAGTTAAATTAATAATATTTCAATTAAAAACCATCAATATTAATATATCTCTTTTATAATTATTTTATAACTCAATTTGAAAAATATTTTTTAACCAAACACATTAAACTATTTTTTTATTTAATTTCAATTTCAATCACAGTTTTAACTAAACATATATTTTTCTAAATTAACCTCAATTAAAAGTACTTTTTATAAAATAATTTTTTTAAAACTATAACCACAAC
>NW_011506611.1:0-1987 GCF_000495115.2 Populus euphratica
GTGTGCATGAATATTTTTAATGGAAAATAATGAAATGATTAGCCTTCCATTGAAAAAACAAATTCACTTAGGTAAGATTATTTTTGACAAAAAAAAATATATCCCATTCAAGAAAAAAAATTATTTAATTTTATTATTTTTATCATTTAATATTCCTTAAATTTTTTATATGTTTTCTTTTGAAAAATATGATTTATTCTTCTTTATGCATGGATTTTAAAATAAAAAATCGTAATAATCTAAGAGGAAGTTTAAATAAATAAAGAATGTCTTCATAATTTTTATAAGATTGTATTGAAAAATAAAGCGATGATTGATTTAAAATTTTATATGAAAAATAATTTTAAATGACTTATTTGTTTGTGTAGCGTTTTTTTTTTTTTTTAGATTTTCTTTTTGTATAACACTACTCGTTTTCTTAATGTAAAATAGAGTAATTTCATTAAGGAATTCCTTTTAAGATCATTCAAAGTTCATAATCACTCTCTACTCCCATGGAACGAGTTAAATCAATTACCATATATAAAGCATGATTCACCTAATATCTTTAAGTGATATATTTAACATTTATATATTAAATATGGGTTTTTATGCCATTTTTAATTCATTCCAATAAAAATGAAAGCTAACCAATACAGTCAGATAATGTTAGCTTTTGACTTTCATTAATACTCAACAATACAATTAATTATACTATATCTGCAATACATTAATGCAAACAATAATAAGAATTATTTCTTTCTCAAGATTAAGAATAACATGAAGCTACACTCATGATGTCTTTGGAAAAAATATTTGATGTACTTTTAGTCAACTTGTTTTTTAAAAATTTATTTTTTATTAAAATTTTTTTTTTGTGTTTTGAACTGTTTTGATATTCTGATTTTAAAAATAATTTTTTAAAAATAAAAAAAATATTATTTTAATATATTTCCACACAAAAAACACATTAAAAAGCAACCGCAAATACAGTAAATTATTTAATGGTTTATTGATTAAAATCTTATTTAAATTAAAATTTAAAATTTAATTGAATGATTTTTTAAAATAAAAAAGACGTTGAAGTAATATTGTTTTTAATTAATACAAGTTAATCAGCTTAAACATGGATGAATTTAATAACTTTGCTTTCTTATTATAATTTATAAAAGATTCTACTTCGAACCAAATAGAATTAGAAGCTCTTGATACCAATCTTTAATTTTATCTTATTTTTCCGATCAATGGTATCCATTTAATTAAATACATGATGGACGGCAAGGCGAACAAACCCATAATAGTTGGTGCACTTAAAGTTTGTCTTTGTATGACTCACCCAATCTCATCTATTAATCAATAAATAAATCTTAAACCTAATTATAATTTATTATTATCATGTATGAGCCAGCTTCATGTAGATTGATGTCCATTCAATTCATTAAAAAAAAAATTCACACTCCTTGATTAAACTCATTAATCACCTTAATTAAGTGTTTGTAATTAAGCTTGATTAAATTCTAAAAATTACTATAAATAATGACTTATTTTATATCCTAGACTTGTCACAAACACGAGCCAAGTTGGGGTAAATAAGAAGTCAACCCACTTAAATAATGCTTGGCTAGATCAAAAATATGAGTCTAGCGATAAGGGATGCAAAAGCAAGGAGATGTCAATTATGTGGGTGATTATTAAATAAGTGGCTATCTAGGAATTATGTGAGATTTAATGGAAGAACAAGGATCACATTGCAAAAACCAGAATACAATAGAAAGGGGAGAAAAAGAAAAGATTTGCGAGAATTAAGAAGAGAATAAAAAAGGAGAGAGAGAAAAGATTTGCGAGAATTAAGAAGAGAAGATGCCTCTTGATGTCTCTCTTTAATTTGCAAACATTTGAATTTCGGCGAGGTGAACCTGTGAGCCTGTCTCCTTGGTGATTCATGGTTTACAAAGATATACTTCGAACAGAGTGGGGCTCATTTGACCCTTCCAAGTTCTAACAACGG
>NW_011506610.1:0-1987 GCF_000495115.2 Populus euphratica
CATTTTTCTATATCTCATCTAAATGATATATTGGGTTAGTTGCATGGAACACAAGTGTTTTTCAAAATTGATTTATATGGTGGATACCATTATATTCATATATGTTTAGGAAATGAGTGGAAGATGGCTTTTAAGATAAAAAAAAATGTGTTGTTTAAGTGGTTAGTGATGTGGTTTTGTTTGTCTAATATATCTAACACATTTATAGATTTATATGATTGATGAACTAAGATCTTTATTATTTCATTAAAAAGTTTGTGGTTGTATACATTAATGATGTTTTGATTTATAATCAAATAAAAAGAGATCATATTAGTCATTTAAGATAGCTGCTAGAGGTGTTAAAAAAGAACAACTTGTATATGAATTTGAAGAAATATAGCTTTATAATTGACAAATCATCTTTCCTAGGATATGTTGTCAACATAAAAGACATCTATATTAATGAGTAAAAAGTTATAGTCATTTATGATTGGTAACCTCTAAGAATGTAAGCAAAGTACAGAGTTTCCATAACCTGACTAACTTTTACAGGAGGTTTATCTACAACTTTAGTAGCATAGTTTCTTTAATTACTAAGTTCATGATAAATAGTAAGTTTAATTAGGACAAATAGACTAACAATAGCTTTGCTTGATAAAAAGAATTTAAGCATTGTTTTATTTCTAGCTCTTTATAAATTTGATAACTTGTTTCTAGTATAGTATGATACTTATAAAGTGGGCATTAAGAGTATTTTGTCCTAAGAAAAAAGAAGGCCAATTGCATATTTTAATGAGAATTTAAGTAATGCAAGATTAAAATGATTAAATTATAATAAGGAGCTTTATACATCTATCTAAATTGTTAAGCATTAAAAGCCATACCTATCAAGTAAAGAGTTCATTTTGTAATAAAATTATAAGTCATGAAATTTATTACATATTTAAAGAGATTGATAAAGGCTATTGATATTGTTTTTTACAATATTATTGGCCATGTTTGAAGAGAAATGTAGGTAGATTTATGCATCTTTTTCTAGACTTTTAAAATCAAACTTAAAATATAGTTTCAGACATGCATTTACTTATTCTTGAAAATATTCAAGAGGATCCATTTATAGCTTTATTTTGTTTCAAGAGGATCCATTTATAGCTTTATTTTTTAGTTGCCTCATATCTAGTGGGGCATTAATTCTATTTTTATTGTAGTGGTTTATGGATTCTTTAAGTTCGCTAACTTCATTCAATGTAAAAAGACTTCAAATGCCATAAATATTGATATATAGTTTTTTTATAAGGGTTATTAGACTGTATTAAGTACCAAAATATATTACTTCTAATTAGAAAAGAAAGTTTCTTAGACACTTTTAAAGGATTTATGAGTCTTCTTATAAGTTTGAAAGAAAGTTTCTTAGACACTTTTAAAGAACTTGATAAAGGATTTATGAGTCTTCTTATAAGTTTAGTAACACAATATATGCATGGATAAACATGTAGACTAAGTTCACCAACAAAACTCTAATAAGAAGTATATATGAAGATAAATTCAAGTTATGGGACATCTTATTTGCATAAGGTGATTTCACTTATAAAAGTGTCAAATATAAATCTACTAGTAAGTTTATATTTTATATTATGTTTACATAAAGTTTAACACTTGTTTTAGTTTTGAATTGTAAAGGGTCTAGGTTATAGTATTGTTATGGAAAAACATATTAAGCATATGTAGACCATTTAAATAGAGGTTAGGCAGAGAAAATAAATATAGAGTACAAGGTTGTTATAGATAAACATCATAAGAGCAAAATGTTCAATGAAGGTGATATGACGATTATGTTTATATATAAAGAGATGTTTTTATTATGCACTTATAAAAACTTCATTCAAAGAAGTATAAATCTTATTAGATCTTAAAAAGATTAATAAAAATGCTTATATTATTGATATGCCTAATAAAACAGGTACTTCTATAGCTTTTAATGGGTTATTTATTTATTAATATTATG
>NW_011506612.1:0-1986 GCF_000495115.2 Populus euphratica
ACATCGACGTGTCAACAAAGAGCGGTAAATAATCTTTTTACAGAGTATTCTATTCATGAAACTGAGAGTTTTAATTTTATTAATTATAATAAATAATTGATAACACTATGATGGTAATTATCTTATAAAAAATCCCTTAACTTAGATAATAGTATAAGTACATTGGATTTTTTTTAAATAAAAGAGTAGTGTTACGTAGATGTGATGTTCCATGTCAAGAAGTGTGGATAATTTATTGTCCTTTATATTGAGGGGATTTTTTTTCATAATTTTTTAAAGTCATTTGTAGTTTGTTTGATAAAAAAAATTGTATTTTTTCTTTGTAAAATTTTGTCACAACCAAACATAGCTTTAAGCTTTAAAGTGCTTAGCCCAAACACATGGACCGAGCCTCGTGGACACAGCAAAACTCAAAAATAAAACAAAGCAGCCCATAAAGTTTATTCAATTATTTAATATTGAAAGCTAGCCCGTCCAAAACAACAAAGAGAATGCATGCTTATATCTGGAGTTCACGGTTCTTTTTGCTTCCAGGTGCTGCTGCTCATGGCTGACGGTGGCCGGTGTGGAGGAGCTGACCCACAGTGGCAGCTTGCTGTGGAGGGGAGCTAATTATTTCGGTGTTTTCTGCTTGAGAGGTCACGGGTTTCTGTGTGTGAGAATGTGGGAAGCAGTTGTTTTTTTTCCTGTGTTTTCTTCTCCCCAGGCTACTTCTCTCCAGCTGCTTGGGTTACACGACAAACGAGAACGACCTAGAGCCTATGATCTATGTTATCTTAAATTATTGATGTTTAGGAATTGATACTGGCCATTGGTTGAAGCTATGAACACATACTTGTCTAGCTGTGCAGCTGGAAACTGGAGCACACAAGAATATTTTTACATTTTGAGCAGTATCAGGTAGTCTTTTTGGAAAATAATTGGAGGTGTTTTTGGTACTATCAAAGCTGGAACCTTGTCTTAGCATGCAGTACGAGAATTGGGGTGTAAATTGGCATAAAAGTTGTGGCATGGTAAAGAAATGAGGGAAAAATTATGGCTGAAATAAGGTTACTTGGACATTTGTTTATTTTGTTTTCATGGGAGTAAGACAGTGAAGATTGAAATTTTAGTTGGTTTTAATTTGGTTCCTGAATTTTTGGAACTTTTCAAGGGAGCCCCCGATCAACCCTAATCTTTTGGATTTTTTTCAATTTCACTTTTAGATGTTTTCAATTGGATCCTTACATTTATGTGCTTTTTACATAAAGATTTTTATTGTTGAAATTATTCAATTTGACCCTCATTCAAACTTCAATCTTTAAATTGTTTTTAATTGAACCCTTGATTGTATCAATTTGGCATTTTTGAGTTTGAATTGTATTCCTAATCTTTCAATCTTTGTAAATTAATCTAAAATAGGCCTTAAAACTTGGTTTTTCTTTAGCCAAGTCCTTAATTAGATCAATTAAACTAATTAAAGGTTTAATTAAGTTCTTAAACTTAATTAATTGTTCTAAATTTAGTCAAATTGACTTTCTAACTTAATTTTGCTCTTGATTAAGCCCTTTGTTAAATCAACTAGATAAAAAAAAGTTCAATTAAGTCCTGAAACTGAATTATTTTGCAAGTTTGCGCCTATCTTTAATATCTTTTTTTAATTTGATCTCAAATTCTCATTATTTTTTTTAATTAGACATTCAATTTGAAATGTGTTCACACCTAACTGGTTTTAAGATATTTTTTTAAACATGTTATTAAAAATGATAAATTTTGAGTTTGCTTGCCTATGTTGACTCAAACGTATTATTTTAAGAAATAATTAATTTAAACATGTTTTATGTTTTTTAAGTTAAAAAAATCAAAACTTTTGCAAAAATAAAAATTTTATATGGTTTACTGTAAAAAAAATGAAAGAAGGAAATCAAATAGAAAAATAGAGTAGAAAAAAAATAGAGTTCAAAAAATTAGAACAATATATAACTCATTAACCACGTTTAAGGGAAG
>NW_011506613.1:0-1986 GCF_000495115.2 Populus euphratica
CGAGTATAAGATTGAAATAATCTCATAAAAAAATATATAAAAAAAGTGTACATGGTGAGATTGAAATAAATTGATTTAAAAAAAAAAAAAAACAAAAGTGAATTAGTGTTAACTTTTAAAACCAATGATTTTGATTATGAACCCCAAAAACCCAATAGAAGGCAAATCACAATAAATAACAAAGCAAAACTCCAAAAAATAAGGATAAAAAACAAAAAATATTATCTTAAAAGAAAGAGCAAACTTGTACAAACTTTCTGAACTAGGTCTAATCTCTAAAACTTACTTGAATTGTGAAATTAAAAAGAAAAATTAATATAAAAAATAACATAAAAAATTAAAAGAATGAGTATCACAATTAACATAAAAATTAAAATAATTTTTTGATTAAATAGTGAGATAAAAAAGAATAATAACTTTTACAAAAAAAAATCAAGAAAAAAAAATCAGAAATCAAAACAATGAGAACCACATTGTAAAACATATATTAATTTGGATTGAATGATGAAATTAATTACCCATAAAATTTTTACAAAAAGACCAAGAAAAAAATTACAAATAAAAAAGAATGAGCACTAAATTGAAAAAAAATATTATGTAGCAAATTGGGATGGAATGATGAAATTGAAAATAAATAAAACTTATATAAAATGAATAAAAATAAAAAATAAAAAAATAAGAACTAAAATCAAAATACCAACAAGATAGTCAAGTTGTAATTTTCAGAAAGGGAGTGTGAAAAGACAAAAAGAATCACATGTGATAAACTAGTCCACTAATACCGACGCATACTGCTCCAAAAGTAAGAAGACATGAAGAAAGAATTTTTTTGGATGGTAGGAGGCAATGAACGTGTCGTTTAAAGGGTGTGGACGCCTCCCACACGTCGGGGAGTGTGCCACACGCACACTATTTTTTATCTTTTTAATCTTTTATAATATTTAGTCAAATATAAAATTGTTCACTTCATAACCATATAAAACTATTATAAAAAGAGAAAAAAGTTCATTGACTACATTTTTTTTAATGATATTTTAGTTATTTTTTTTAGTTATTTTTTTTTTCATATATATTTGATCAAATAAAAAAGTTTCTCTTATTTTATACTAGAACAACAAAAAAATCATTGTTCAAATATATAAATAGCCCTTGATATCAGTTTTTTTTAAGGTATTTTAATTGTTTTATTGTGCAATTAAGATTAAAAAAGATTTATTTGTCTAAAGTTAATTTAATAATAATTAATAAGCCATGTGAAAAAGATTTTAATATCCTTGAAAGTTAATATTAACTTTGTTTAGTGGACGGAAAAAATCATCATTGTAATGTTTTAGGGAACAATAACGTCGAGTCTACAGGTACAATAATTTCAAATCACATGATAATTAATAGTAATTTCTGATACATTCGGGATACATATATGTTCTTGGGGTCACAATCTTCAATAATAGCTCACCACAAAAAACAAATAATTAGTTTCGATTTAGGTAATTAAATTACACAAACAAAACCCAATCTTGAAAGACTTGCCTGAACAGACAAGTGTTCATGCCATCCAGGCGAAGATGTTCTTTCTCTAGATGTAAATCCGATTAGTGGCGCATTTAGTAAACACTCTCGATGATGTTTTTGTTCCGATGTAATCGTGTTCACACAATATTAATCCATCATTATCAAATACATTTATCTCATAATAAACAATCTCAGAAGCAATTTAGGGTGAATGAATGGATCAAATCGCCTTTTTCTCTCATAAAACTTGCAAAGTTTTGTGGTTATGTAAAGGATAAAAAGATCTTTTTTAATATAATTCAACCACTTCTTGATTTTCTCCAGGTTTGAACAACATGAAATCTGGGCTTTGGAGAGACGTGTGACCATAGAAATACGTAAATAATGAAAATGGATTTTCTCGCTCAAAAAAAAAAAAAAAGGAGCAAATCCAACGATGGATACAATAATTTTTCAAAATAACTTTTTTTTTTT
>NW_011506615.1:0-1984 GCF_000495115.2 Populus euphratica
TCCAAATGCAGCCCACCATATTATTGGTACATGTTATGCTTGAAAGGTATATTTTTAATATTTTTATTTAATATTTTTATAATTTTAAAGTGTTTTGTTGTGCCAGCATTAAAAAATAAATTTTTAAAAATATATGAAAAATATTTTTTGATTTACTTCTAAGTAAAAAAATTAAAAAGTAATTATTATTACAATTTCAAACACTAAAATCATCAAAAAAAAATTACCATGGTTTTACAATGCATCATATTTTTTAAGTATTTTTTACTTTAAAACATATTATTTTTTTTATATTTTTAATTTCAATACATCAAACACATTAAAAAATTAAAAAAACTTTAAAAAATATCAATTTAATATTTTATAAGATAAGCACTCTTTTAAAATGCACCCAGGTATAGTTAAAAATACAATATCTGCCACTTAACAACCACGTCCTTTGCACATCTCATCTCATGAAATGCTTGGTTACAATATCAAGACAGAAGAGACAAAATCAATAACAATAATAATGTATATAATTTAGAAGATAGATAAAAATATCTTGATAAATTTATAATAAAAATAATTTAAAAATGAGTTCTTGTACTGTAAAATCAAGAAATATTTTTTTAAAAACGAATTTTTATTTTTAAAATGTAACTGTAAAAATTTTTCATTTCTAAAATTATTTAAATAAATATAAAATAATTATTATCATAATTTTAAAATTTAATTAAAAATTCAATCTAAATCATGAACCGGGTTGATCCGAGCTAGTAAGAAAATAAAAGTGATCATTGTGATAATTTTAAAACATGACCTGTAAAACTAACTTTTAATAAATCTTATATCATAAGATAAGTTAACCGCGACTCAAGTCAATTTAAAAATAAAAATAATAATTATTATAATTTTAAATTTTTATTTAGATTTAAGACAACGTTCAAGTCACAATTTAAAAGGATTAATCTAGGTAAAAACATGATGAATATAAAAATAAAAATAATTATTATAATAATTTTAAAAATTAATTTAGAGCTGACTTAATATAAAATCCAGATCATGGTTGGGAAGGGTGAACTCGGATTGATAAAAAAAGTAAAATAAAAAAATTAAGACAATCTTGTTTTCATAAAAAAAAAATTGATAAATTTTTTATTTATGTTTTATATTTGATCGACTTAAATTTTTTATCAAATTATGTTAATTTCATTCTTTATTTATTTTTTTCTAAATTTAAACCAATTAAAACCTTAAATGGGTTGAGATTTGGGTCAATACGCCATGCCAATTTAAGTTCTATACCTCAACGTTCTATATTTTACTCTATTTTATATTTTGCTTCCATTCTTTTTAAATTCAAAGTTTACTTTCAGTGTCAACTCGAATTTTAAATTTAGATAAAAAATAAAAATATATTCTCATACATATTTTATAACATAAACAAGTAAGATTTGTTCTACTCGAATAACCTTGTGTTGTTGTACCTTAGGGAAGTAGAGAGGATCTTATTCAGATCGAAGAGTATATACAGCATGTTATAAAAGATGTTCGGTAAACTGCTCAAATCAGTATTAATATAATCCTTGGTTCACGAGTAGCAGATCTGAGTAATTACCCCAGAAAGGTGGGTGAGAAGCTAACTGCTCTTTGCCCGGGCAACATTAAGATCAAGCCTCCATCTTGTCAGCTGAAAAAATCAGCTAGGCTTGCAGGGCAGAGATGATATGACTGGATCCAAGTAGCTGACTAAGGTTTTCCGATGAAAATTTTAAAAACAAGTTTTCTTTTAAATTATATATTTTTATATTTTTTATTGTTTGATATTAAAAATATTTTTTAAAAAAATAAAAAATATTATTTTAATATATTTTTAAATAAAAATACTTTTTAAAAAATTATTATCATATTCTTAAACACCAATTTAATATTTGGCAAAAAGAGGGAGAGTTCCTTCTAGTAGTAATTTTGTTATATCAAAGCAGAAAGAGTTTTTTTAATT
>NW_011506618.1:0-1983 GCF_000495115.2 Populus euphratica
TCTCCTTCTTCTTTTTGACCCAAAATAATGTTAAAATATCCCCTCCAGCTTTTCGTCCATGTGCTTGCCTTCTTGGATCAATGGATTACCCAAAATAAATCAATTGTTATTTGTTGTGTGGACATGTAAGATCATGGATTGTGTTTGGGTTGATTTGGGGTTGATTTTAGGCTGATTTGGGGCTGATTTTGGGCTGAATTTGAGGATCAAATAAGTATACAAATGTCCTTATTATTTGGGCTAAGATTGACATTGAAACCTTGAGTGTTTAATGGTTGAAGTTTGCACACAACATAAGGCAAGTTTGGGCTTGAAATAAATCATATGATATTCTTTTCTAGAATTGGAATAGAATTGATTTTTGGGACAAATTTGGAGCACTTATTTGAACCAAGATTTGCTTCAATCTTCAACTAAATGCCTCTTCAATTCTTTGTTCTGAATTCCGATGTTGAATTTTCTGAATTAATTCATTTAAGCTCCAAAAACCTATCGAAACATTAAAACAAACTTCATTACTAAAAAACACATCAATTATTATAAAAACAACCAAATAAAAACAATAAATACATATGTAAAATAAGATACTTAATGACACTTTTGATGCACAATCAATGCCTTTAAATCCTATTATTGTCATTGAGATCTTTGACTGTTGGGGTATATATTTCATGGGTCCATTCCCTCCATCATTTGGTTTCTTATACATATTAGTCGCAGTAGATTATGTTTCAAAATGGATAGAGGCAATTCCAAGCCGAAACAATGATCACAAAACAGTGATAAAGTTTTTGAAAGAAAATATTTTGAATCAATTTGGAGTCCCTCGAGCCATAATAAGTGATGGTGGAACACATTTCTGCAATAAGCCATTTGAGTTTTTAATGAAGAAATATGAAATCACACACAAAGTTGCCACCCCTTATCACCCTCAAACAAGTGGACAAGTAGAGCTTGCTAATAGGGAAATCAAACACATTTTGGAGAAAACAGTTAACCCTAATAGGAAAGACTGGTCTTTAAGACTTAATAATGCCCTTTGGGCTTATCGAACTGCTTATAAAACATCATTAGGTATGTCACCTTATAGACTAGTCTATGGAAAACCTTGTCACTTGCCTGTGGAACTTGAACATAAAGCTTATTGGGCTATTAAAGCTTTCAATTCAAATCTAGATGATGCTAGTCAACTGCGAAAATTACAAATAAATGAGCTTGAGGAAATAAGAAATGATGCATATGAAAATTCAAGAATTCATAAAGCAAGAATTAAAGAGTTTCATGACAAGAAAATACTGAGAAAAACATTCAATGTTGGTCAAAAAGTCTTGCTTTATAATTTTCAACTGCATTTATTTCCTGGAAAATTAAGATCAAGATGAAGCGGTCCTTTTATTGTGAAACATGTGTATCCATATGGGGCCTATGACATCGAGAATCCAAAGAATGACAATGTTTTCAAGGTAAATGGACATCGTTTGAAAGTTTACTTTGATAATTTTTCAGTTGAACATGACTCTATTGAATTGGGTGATCCTATATATAAAGATTGATTTTTTTTTTTGTTTCTTTTTTAGTGATTTTTTCTAGTTTCTCTCACCCCGGTCAAATGGCGGATAACGGTACTCCGCGACTTAAGTCGATTCTTTCAGTTTCCCATAATAACTGATATTTGTGTATATATTTATGCAATTCTTTGAATCTCTCTTCCAATTCTCATTTGAAAATGAACACTAATCTTGAAAAATTAAAAAAGTATTTTCCTGCTCTACCTCAGAATGCGATAACAAAAATTTACCGTGCTAGATGAGCAAGATTGAGATTATTAATGAATCATGGAATTCCTGAAGATATTCGCTGGTTGATTGAAGCAAAGGTCCGATTATCAGGTGAGTCCTCTAATTTCTTTATTTCACACATGCCTGGAACAGGTAAAAGCACTTTTGCAAAGAAATGTTGTGCAAAACGACTATAAGTCTGTCA
>NW_011506620.1:0-1983 GCF_000495115.2 Populus euphratica
AATTTCAACGTTGAATAAGAGACTAATTTACAAAAATTAATTTTATGTTGTCCTTCAAACTAAAATTAGAAGATCAAGGACCAAATTAAAATTTTAAAAAAGCTAAATCTTTTCACCCTTTTGTTGTTCAAATGGTGTAGGAATGTGTAATTTGGTCCCTCAAGTTTTATTTTTTCATACTTGGTCCCTTCTTTTTGAGCTTTTTATGTTTTGGTCCATATTTTTTTTTTTTTAGTGTTTTAGCTTGAAGAGAGAAAGTCACCAAATAGAAAATAAGAGGGAAAAGAATAAGATGGACAAATTTAGAATATCAATAATTATGATTTTAGTATCATTGGATTTATTATGGTTATTTAGTCTTAGGGACATTTTTGTTTTTTCATAATGTTATGAGCAATTGAATTACTCCATTACCCTTACCCTTTAAGTTTTTTAGTCTTGGTTTAAGGAGTTGGTTGTAATTTTTAAGATTTTTTTTTAGGTTATCATTGTTCAGTTATAGGGGTATTTTTTATATTATAGACATGTAGAAAAGGTTATTGATGAGTTTCTCACACGTGTTACAAGCTCTACTGTTTTTCAGCAGGGCGTGCAGCTAATAATGGTGGTTGAAATCAACCTTTCAGCATATCATTTGATGTATCTCAATGTCATCTTTCTTTTTCGGTGATGCGTGTATAATAGTAAGGTCTAATTTGATTTTAATTGGCTTTTCTTTCTTTTCCTTCCCTTTCTTTCTCAAATTACATGTTAACCATGTAAAAAATTATATCAGCCCTTCAATTTATTTTTCCTTTTGATCAATTATTCTTCTCTTAATTACAATTGTTTTATTTACGTTGATTGTTCTTAATTGATTTTTATTTTTGATTTCATCCCTGGTTGTTTGATTTTATTAGTTTTTTTTTATATCAAATTTAGCCTTTATTCTTTTAATTGCTATTTTTTTAGTTTTCAATTATTTTCTTGATTTATTTGTCTTCCTTCAATTCCATCCTCGATCATTTCTTTTCATTGAATTTTTATATCAAGTTTGGTGCCAATTCTTTTAATTGTTATATTTTAATTGTTTTTTTTAATTTTTTTTAATTTTATCTTTAAACATTTAAATTCATTAAAAATTTTCCTTAATGTTTAATTTCAATTGGTTTTTATGTTGAATTTAGTCTTAATTCTTTTAATTACTATTTGATTTGTTTTGTGTTGTATTTTTAATTGCCTTTTTCTCTCCAATTTTATCCTTCAATATTTATTTTTTAAGATTGTTGCTTCTTTATTTTTTTCAGGTTTGCTTTTAATGGAGTTACCATGGTCTCATAACTCGGGTTACAAATATGAAAGATTAACTCAGATTGACTTTGGTCTTTTTTTAAAGCATTTTTTTAAATATTTTTTTAACAATACTTTTTTACTTTATTATTTATGGGGTCATCCCAATTTCATGTATTGAGTCATGTGTTTGATTTGTTCACTTGCGTTGGCTGCAAGTTTACTGACAGATATATATAATAAGCAAGTATCCATTTCTTATATTTTTCTGATGTGTTTAACCTTTTTTTATGATATGAGTTTATTTAATTATTTTTGTTTGTATTTATCATTTAAGCATGATTTTTTTAGGATGAATTTATCTTTTATTTATTTAAATATTAGTAAATATAATTGACTAAATATCTTGTCCTTATAGTTTCTTTCTTAATTATTGTTAACAATTTTTTAATTTATATTAATAATTATTGATTTATTTAGTTAAATAATTGTATAAGCTTTTTAAATAACATTTTTAAATTTTCATGTAAGAAAACACATAGAGTAGCCTGCATACCTATTATTAGTTATTTTTAAAAAAAAATTATAACTACATGCCAAATTCATGATTTTATTGTTTTTTTCTTACATTTTTTTTATTTTTTTATTCTTTTGTAATATGTTTTTTAATTTTTTTACTATACACGTTTTGTTTATAGAAATTTATTCTACGTA
>NW_011506619.1:0-1983 GCF_000495115.2 Populus euphratica
GAAATCGTATTTAAAAAGTAATAATTTTTTTTGAATGTCTTAAATTTGATCTTAGTTGAGATATAAACTATTTTAGAATATCTTGATTCCTAGAAAAATAGAGAGTAAGAAAATAGCAAGAGCATTTGTTAAAACGGCTTGAATTAATTTTTAGAAATTCTGGTGTCTCTTTCTGAAAAAAATGGCTGGAAAATGTTTTCCGTTAAAACAAGTTTCTCTTCTCAGTGGGCGCTTGTTTTAGTTATTTGGTGGTTGTAAGGAACCCAAGTGTATTAACAGATAACGCCTCACATGTAAGAAATACTTTCCTTTCCTTTCACTCCAGTGCCCTTCCTATCCATGCCTAGGTAGTAGTTTGCACTTCGTTAACCAAGTGCATTAACTTGGTTCTTACAATTTTCAAAATCCTCTGTTTTCTCCTTAAAAAAATGATGGCTAGTGCTCCGCTATCGACCTTGTGCATTCTCCCTTCGCAAAGTAAGAACCTTTATCCCTAAGTCCATTGAAAAACGCCTCTGGGTTTTTGAATTATAAGTGGTTGTCTCGAATCTTTCATTTTCATTCTTGTTTAACAGATAGGGAAGTGAATGGATATGTGATGAACCTGAGGAGTTCATTCTATGGCAAAGTGATAGCTAATCAAATTCGTATAAAGAAGGAAACTGGAAGTATACGGAGAGACCCTTTTGTTGCTGCTTCAGTGGTTCGTGATTATACTATCGAAATTTTCTATGTTTGATTCATTAGCTCCTTGGTAATTTAATGGGTGTGTTTCTTGTATATGGGCTACTTTCATTTTGATAAATTATTGTTTTTCATATGTTCGCCATGTTTTTATTTTTTTTGACACAGCTTGGAAGGAGAAAGACTGTTGTTCCTGAGCCTGATTACAGAATCCCAGTTGTCTTACTTGGTACGTATATAAGCACTTGATTTTGTGCGCAAAGAGTATGTTGCTTGTGAAAATTATTTCATCAGGAGAATGGCTTGGAGGATTTGAGAAGCATTGTGGTATTAACAATTAAGATTCCACTTTGAACTGACCTAGGAATTTTGCAAGTGGGGTATTTTGATCCGGGTTTCTCTTTTTAGTTAATGATGAATAAGATGGAAAGTAACCAGACCAAGCAGTATAGACAGTAGTGGCATTTCACATGATGAATTGTATGTGTATGGATGTTAATCTTGTGGTCTTTGGATTAAAGTTTTGCTTGGACCAATTAGAGTCTGCATACCGAAACTTGCATTCATGCCTATTAACTAGCCTTATCTTTCTTTTTTCTTGATTGGGTCAACTTGGATTTGGCTTTTGTTCTGTTGATGCTCCATGCCCAAGGGTGATTGGATTTTCGAAGGTTTTTTTAATGCCTGCATTTGTGTAATTAAAAAGATAAACATGAATTAGTAAAAGTTGTTCACTGTCTCTCCTAGTTTCTCATCGTGTGAAACTCTGAGGTTTCTTTGACAAGTAAAGTCTTATATATGATGTGATATTTCTGTTCAAACAGGTTTAGCTGGTGGGTTAGCATATACAAATAATCTATTGCCAGCTGCGCCTGCTGGTCTCCTTGGCTTGCTGCTATTGTTCCAGACTACTAGAGTGAGATTTGTTTTCGACGACAAAGCTCTGGTTTGTTGACTTACTTGTACTAATAGTTAATTCTCTAAAAGTTAAGAAACAAAGAGATGAATCCGTGTTAATTTGTTATCTCTATTATAATCTCTTCACATCTCGTTCATTACACTTGGTTAACAGCAATGACATGTACTTTGAACAACCCATGTTTTTTAATGACTGAGTTGAGTGAGTTCTATAAGTTATAGGTTTTGATTGAGGCTATTTCAGATTAGTGATAATACATGAGTGCATGTGTTTGTTAGGGTAGCAATTTTGCTTTCCCATTGAAATCGTCTGTAAGTAGTTGCGCAAAAGGATTAATGATGCTTATATTTGAAATCTATTTCTACTGAATTCATTTGTTA
>NW_011500551.1:0-34975 GCF_000495115.2 Populus euphratica
TAAGTAATGTGGAATAAATTGGATTGATATATGTTGGTATGAAAATGTGGAATTTAATGTATTTAAGCATAACTAGAAATTTTAAGGATATGAAAAATTATATATTTAGAAGTTAAAATATATTATGAAATGTAATCAGTGGTGGTAATATAGGGATATTAACTATTAGTGTGCGATGTGTTGGATTTTTTTATTGAGATTTATTGTATGGAAACTTATATGGTTAAATGATAAATAAATAGTATGAGCGTTAATGGTCATTGTTTGAGAGTTGTAGGAAAAATATCTAAAGTGAAATTTGATTTATAAAGAGCTTGTACAGTAAAACTTTAAGGTAAGGGTCACTCCTCTTGATATTTTAATAATTTAAAATGTTTTTTAAATATTATTTTTTCAATTTTAGATTTATATGTGTTGTGTAAACTATTTGTTTTAAGAATTTTTACTATGAGGTAATAAAATTTGTGGTGAAGTGTAAACGACCACAATGGTTATATAGTATGTGTGTGTCTTATGAATAATCATAATGATAATAATCAATAGATAAATGCATTCGACTGCAATAATGATTATATATATATATATATATATATATATAATTGTGAACAACTATAAAAACACTGATGGATCTAATAAATATAATTATGAATGTCAGTATAACCCGAATATAATTGTGGACAATGACACAACGAAAAGATTAATGTCTTCTCCCAAGTGCAGGAGTGTCGAAGTAATAAATAACCTAGCAAGATCGGGGTCGAACCATAGGGAGGTTAATTGTACAAATTATAAACAACAACAATACAACAACAATAACAATAACAATAATAATAATAATAAATATATATTACAAAATTCATAATTTTTTCATAATTCCACCAAGTAATTTTTCAAGCATATTACTTTCATTGTCCAAGATATGATAAAAAAATTCAATTTAATAATTCCACTTACTATTTATAAACTTTTAAACTTCCATGTATGATAATCATATACTCAACCAATAACTCTACTTCAATTCTCTTAATCATACCAATTAACTTTCCATGAACCAATAACATAAAATTTTGTAGAAATACACAATTTTCATAACAACACCGCAACATATATACATCACAATTTTACCTTAAATGCCACAACAATTAAGCTTCATGTTTACTTGGCATATAAAATCATATATACACAACTCCAAATCTAACTGTCATTTATACAATTCTCATAAAATTTCTACTTCCATACATACTTTATTGACATATTTCTTAGATTCAAAACTTTCAAGTTGTGTCATATACACATCTTCTTGAAGATTCCTATTTAGAAATATAATTTTAACATCCATTTACCAAATGTTATAATCATGGTGATTAGTACTTAAAAATGCATTTTTATCAAGGTTTTGTATTATCATTTTGCACTTAAAGTATCGATAACTTTTTAACTATAACACGTTTTATAATAACAAGTTTGATAACATAAGATATTTTTAATTTACGGTAAATATTCATTTTGAATGCAGACATATCTCACAATTTAAAGGATTGATTAATGTGTTTAATTATTGAAAGTGAAAGACAAAGAGAGGGCGAAGCTTGGAGAAGAAATGTTGGTTTAATTCAAACCAGAACACCATTCGGTTATTGGATCATAATTGGAGCTGTAAAATTTGGATTTAGGTTTGGTTTTTACAGATGGAAAGCTAAGACATAAATCTAAAACTTTCATGAAGAGTCCAAGATTCAAAACAACCATTTTTAAGTTCAAAATGTAGCAATAAAAGAAATATCAAAATCTGTCTTACAGCCCAGACACTGTTCAGTGTTTAACCCATATCTTGAGCTTTAAAAGTTTAAATGAGCTCATTCTTCTTCTTTTTTTGTTTGAAATCTAAGATAGTTGCCCTAAACTTTCATTGAGATTATCTATTTAAATTCTGAAATTAGTAATGATATTTTGTTCAAATAAGAAGATAAGGGTTGTCATGAAGTCAAGATGTGACTACCCACTCAATGATTAGTTATCAAATCAATAGTTCCAAATTTAACTTATAAAAGGAGGCATTTACTATACATTTAGATATCTTGATTTTCATATATTTAGACATCTTGATTTTCATATCAATATCATTTCCGTACTTGTTTTCTTTTTTTGTAGTTTTAATTTTTTTGTTTTATTTCACGTTATAGTTTCATTTATATCTTATTTATACCTTTCATTTCCTTTAATTTATTTGTATAATTATATTCTTATCTTGTTTATTTGTGTTTCTCTTATTCATAATTTTTAGATAAGTTTAATATATAAAGATAAAAAGGTTTCACTAATGGTGTTAGGATATGTATAATATAAATTCAATATGGACTTCAAGGTAAAAAGGTTTCATTAATCGTGTTAGGATATGTATAATATAAATTCAATATGGACTTTAATGCTTATGACACGATTAAAAGATTGATTTTTTCTCCCAAGTATAGGAGTGTCGAAGTAATAAATAACCCAGCAAGACTAGAGTCGAACCACAAGGAGGTTAATTGTACAAATTATAAACAACAATTATAAACAAGAACAACAATAATAATATTAGTAGCAATAATAATAATAATAATAATAATAATAATAATAATAATAATAATAATTAATAATAATAATAATAATAATAATAATAATAATAATAATAATAATAGTACTAGTACTAGTACTAGTAGTAGTAGTAGTGGTAGTAGTAGTAGTAATAATAATAATAATAATAATAAAGAAGGAGAAGAAGAAGACAAAGATGACGATGAGAACTTTAAGATGGAATATTAATGTAAGAATTAAACAATGATAATAACAAATGTCAAGGTTAGAGGTTACACTAATGGTATGTCAAACAAGTATAATATAAACTCTTATTATTCAATTAGAAACCACACACAAAGAAGATTCCAATCAGATTATAGATTGTTAACATGATTATATTAGTCATCTTATTCGATTAATGCTAATACTTGTAAATCTCGTCAAGCATTCATGATTATAACTTGTGTTAACAATAAACCAAGTTCCTTTCATAGCTCTAGTGTCAGTTATACCTTATAGTATGGGCTATGAAAGTGCCAAGCATTTGTTGTACCAAGTGTTATACAACATAAATCAAGATTAGTAATTTAACAAGTAAAGTATTAAAGAGTGAATAAGATAACAAATACAAAACATGTTAGTATCAAACATTAAAGTCCATATTGAGTTTACATTATACTTATTCTTACACCATTAATGTAACCTTTTCACCTTGACATAATAAACTTAGCTAAATATAATGAAAGAAAGAAAAATAAATAAACAAAATAAGAACAAAAATAAGATAAGAGTTAACTAAGTAAAGAAAAGGAAATGAAAGGCATAAACTTGATATTAATGAAAGCAAAGCATAAACATTACAAAAAATACAAAGAGAGAAAGTAAGAGTATGATCTTGATCTGGACACCAAGATGCCTAAATGTATGACAAATGCCTCCTTTTATAGGCCAAAATTAAGAACTATTGATTTGATGACTAATTGATGAGTAGTTGGCCAACTCTTGACTTGGTGACAATCCTTATCTTCTTTTGTCTACCCAAAACGTCATTGATAATATCAAAATTAGAGCCACTTAAAACATGAAAGTTGTAGGAAATCATGTCATCTTTCTTGTGTAAAAAATTCAGATCATTTCAACTTTTAGAACTCTAGATATAGGTCAAATACTGAACAGTGCTCGGGCTGGAGGACAAATTCAGACTTCTTTGTTGTTGCTTCAATTTGAACTTGAAAATGACCTTTTTAGATTTTGGACTCCATATGAAAGTTGTAGGCCTATGTCTTACCTTTCCATCTATATAAAGTAGACCCAAATCCGAGATCTACAGTTCCAAACATGACCCAATTACGAAACAGTATTCTGATTTGGACTGCACCAACATCTTTTTTCTAATTTTGGCCATCGCTTTGTCCTTTCAATTTCAATTCTTAAACTCATTAATGAATCCTTTCATTTATGTGATAGACCTATATTTAAAATGAATATTTACCATAAAGTAAAGGTATCTTATATTATTACATATTTTATTATAAAACATGTTTTAGTTAAGGAGTTATTGATACTTGAAATGCAAAATGATGATATAAAACCTTGATAAAAATACACTTTTAAGTACTAATCAAATTTTAATTAGGTTTTTAAGGGAGTGGTATTGAGAAAGTTAAAAGGTTTGGAAGTTGAAAGAATGGTTGCCAATTGGTTTTTGAAGTACAGGCTTCCTTTCCAGTATGATCCTATAATTAGAATGCCTGAGAGAGTCAATTTAATGAAATTAAAATATGCGGTCTAGAGTTTTGGTCTCTAGTATGACTATAAGCGTGTCACTAATCACAAGATTAAAGGATGAGAGCTAGAAGAGGATGGGCTTGCCATCCCACTACTTTGAACGATGATTTCAAGGTTTGTAGAGGTAATCAAATCTGGTACAACAAACCTAAATTTGTTCAATTTAGCCTCTAATTGACTTATAAAATTTATTTTTCTTGTAATTTAGTTCCTAATTTTACTCGATTAAGTTTGTGAAAATTGAATTTGGTCATCTAAAATCTCAATTTTCTAAATTAAGCCCAAATTAAACTTTCAAACTTTAACCAGTTGCAATATTTTCTCATGAACTTCCTTTTTCTATGATTTGGCAAGTATATCGTCCATATAAACTTCCACTTCTCAGTGCATCATGTCTTGGAAAAAGTGAGCATTACTCTTTGATACGTGGCGCTAACATTTCTCAATCTGAATGACATCACTTTATAGCAAAAAGGTTCCTTAAGGTGTAATAAAGATAATTTTCTCGTTGTCTTTCTCTGCCATTCTAATATAGTTATATCTTGACAAGTCATCCATGAAAAAGTATGTGGCATTTTTTGTAGCATTGTTGACTAAAACATTTATGTAGGGTAAAGGAAAGTCATCCTTCGGGCTTGCCTTATTTGAATCTTTGTCATCCATACACACTCGGATCCTGTTGATTAGTACTTAAAAGTGCATTTTCATTAAGGATTTATGTCATCATATTGCACCTAAAGTATCATTAAATTCCCTAACAAAAGCATGTTTTATATTAGCAAGTCTAAAAATATAATATACCTTTAATTCATGGTAAATGTTCATCCTAAATGCAGGTCTATCACATCAATAAAAGGATTGATTGATGAGTTTAAGGATTGAAATTGAAAGGATAAAAAGAAGGCCAAACTTAGCAAAGTGTTGCTGGTGCATTCCAAACTCAAACACCGTTCGGTAATTTGATCATATCTGGAGCTGTAGATATCAGATTTAGGTCCTTTTTATATAGATGGAAAGGTAAGACATAGACCTACAACTTTCATATGGACTCAAAGACTCAGTTCTGCTGTTTTCAAGCTCAAATCTTAGCAAGAATGAAGATGTCGGAAGCTGTCCTGCAGCTCAAGCACTATTCGGTTTTTGGCTCATATCTTGAGTTCTAGAAGTCCAAATGAGCTCTAGTTTTTTTTTTTTTTTATGGAAAGCTGAGATAATTGCCCACAGCTTCCATAATTCAGTTGGCTATAATTCTGATGTGAGCAATGATGTTTTGACCAGCCATCAATATCAAAAATCAGCCCACAATATCAAAAAACCAGCAGCCATTAATGTCAAAAACCAACCACCAAATCAATGGATGCCCATCAATTCTTCAATCAATCAATAGTTCTGAAACTTAGCCTATAAAAGAAGGCATTGTCCATGTATTTAGTCATATTAATTTTCAGATCAAAGTTATTTTCTTGCTTTCTCTCTACATCTTTGTAATGCTCAAGTTTTCTTTTATGCTATAGTAATCTCTTGTTTATGCTCTTTCATTTCCTTTCCTATACTTAGTTAGCTTATATTATGTTTATGTTCTTATATTGTTTATTTATGTTTTTCTCCTTCTTAATGTTTAGCTAAATTAATTATGTCAAGGTGAAAAGGTTTCTCTAATGGTGTTAGAATAGGTATAATATAAACTCAACATGAGCTTTAAATGTTTATATCCAAGAAAGATTATTATTAACATGTTTTATCTTTCTATCTTACTAATTCTTAATACCTTGCTTATTAAATGGTTAATTTAGATTTGTGTTGTATAATATTTGGTACATCAAATGCTTGATCCTTCATAGTTTTCGGCCGACATCATTATTATGATAGAAACTTGATTTGTTGTTAACATAAACTAGCAACATGAATGCTTGATGATATTTATAAGTATGATATTACTTAGATAAGATAATTAATATGATCATGTTAGTAATTTATAATGAGCTAATAACGAGAAATCATCCGATTAGAACCTCCTTTGTGTGTGATTTCTAGTTGAGTAATAAAAAGAGTTTATATTATATTTATTTGAAATACCATTAGTAAATCCTATAACCTAGACATATGTTTTGTTATTGTTTAATCCTTACATCAATATCACATCCTAAAACTTTCTTCAACTCTTTTTCTATTATTATTCTCTTCAACTCTTTTTCTTTATTTGTAATTTATATAATTCACCTCCCTGTGGTTCGACCCCGGTCTTGCCGGGTTATTTTACTTTGACACTCTTGCACTTGGGATAAGACATCAACTCTTTGATCGTGTCACCTATCATCCTTCTTGAGAACTATAACTATATTAGCCACCCATTAAGGATAGTGGACCACATCCAGATATCCTGTATCCCACTGTTTTTGTATTTTTTTTCTTCACTTTAAGCATTATATATGGGTGCATTTATTTGGTCTTCTATTTAGCAGGTTTACTTCCTTCCACTGAAGGACTTTTATGTACCACTATGTCAGTGTCTAAACCAAGAACATTTGTATAAGTTTAGGTAAAGATATATGCATATTCATGTAATAGAGAGATTATGCCATCTCTTTCCTTAGTCATAATAAGTTTAACCATGTTCAATTGTTTCATTTCTTATTTAGTACCCAAAATAAAAGAAAGCTCATTTGACAAAGAAGATCTTATGGTATTATAAGAAAAATTACCATTAAGATAAAAAAACATAACATAACAAAACATCTGGAGAGAGGTAAAACATCAAGACACTTTATCAAACAAGATCAATTATTTTTTTAATACAATAGGAGCAGGCTCCATCTTCCAATTCTAGTATGCCTTTTTTAACTTCTTCATAAAGGCTTTTGCAAAGATATCAGTGTTAGTATGCACAAACATTAATGGTAGCATCTGAACCTAAGAGGTCACACACATAAACATCATTATTCAAAAGTTAAAATAGGATAATTAATCAAGTGTAATTTGATTGTAAGTAAATGTTAGAAATTGATGACTAAAACATAATTAATATATGGAATTACAATTCCAGACCTAGAAATAATCAAGTAAGTACTTAATTGAATAAATTTTTAAAATTAGCCTAAAAACAATCAAAGTTATGCCTTTTATTTTGGTGAGTAGAGTACAATAAAAAATAAACTAAAAATATAAAAGAAAAGTGCTAGCACTCGAAAGTATAAGAATCCCTCTCTCTTAAAACAATTGAGGAGATTTTTTATTGGTGATTCATATGGAATATTATTAGAGGCCAAATATTTGAATGACTTGTGGTTTATGACAATCTAGTCTTAAAGAAATTATTCAAATCTAAAACGATTATATGATTTTTTTATATTTTTTTGTATAAACCATAAACAACTCTAGATCTATCTACTGGAAACCTTGGAACTTCCACAAAAAATTTAAATCTATTGTTTCCATTACCACTTATAATTCATTACTATTATACCCCTCCCACTTATAATTAATTACAATAGGGTTCGAGGGTGTAGTTTATAAATTAAATCTTGCCATTTATTTTTGTTTAAAATATGGAATATGGAATATGGAATTGAATTATGATTATGCCCTCCTAGATATAAATGTTGAATTTGCATTTTAAAGTTAATTAAATTAATTATAGAATTAATTTTCCTAATAGGATTAGGCTTGAAATAAAATGTTAATTCAATATTTTTGAATTTTCTAATAGGATTAAGATTTATTATCAATTCAATAATTAATTAATTTATATTTGAAGATCAAATATAATATCTAGTAACATGTCATAATCCCCTAATTATTAAGAAAGTCATTAATGGTTGGACTTAACCTTTCATTAACTAATTTTTTAGTGTAATTATTATTCATTCATCAACAATGTTTCAATTTAGATATTATAACAGAGTGAATTTATTCTGTCAAATTATTTTTATTCTCAACATCAAATTCATTGATTTTTTGAATAAGTTTTGAAACTATTTTCAAATCTCATTCTACCTTATGCAATGATTTACAATCAAATACTCTTTGATAACAAATAAAATATTTTTTTAATTTATCTAAAGTAATAAATTCTCTCTTGATCATTTAAATATCTTCATATAATTTATGTTATATTCAATATTTGCTCATTGTTTCCCTTGATGAGGATAATTTGTAGCAGGATAATATAACACTTGTTATATAAGATAACTTAATAATCCATGTCTAAGGATTACTTCACACCCATCACATAAGGCTTTCCATGATCATAATTAATTAATCTCTTTATATGGATTTTTCAAACAACTTAGCTTAATATATATGTCATCCAACAAGTACTTACATATTATTTTCAAGTATCCTTCATACCCCAACTTATGAGAATAATTACTTCTTTTCATAAAAAAAATAAAATAATATAAACTAGTCTCAAAAACTCTAATTAATATTCTATTTAAATGGAGCATTGATCAATAATATTTAGAAACAATGCTTTGATGCAATAAAAATCACATAATTATAATAACTTTATAATTTTATTTGCAAAGTATTTTTATTACAATGACTTTATGTTTACTCTAGATTCATTAATCAAATATTATATTTATTAATAAAATATTTGATAAATGTTACAGACAAATAAACTTTTATTAATAAATTTAATACACTTACATGAACAAAGTTAATGTCACGTAATATTAATCGATTGGCTATTAGACATATACAAATCATCAATATAGATATCTACTTGTCTTGTCTTTAACTATCACATGCCTACTCATCTCACTAATAGTTATTGTTAATGCTTCGTATAATGCCTAATTATACAATGCAACTCATTTTACAAGCTCCATGTTTAATAAAGTTAATTATTCTCCATGATTGCTTCTATATGGTATAAGTGCAACTCCATTTTCCACGAATTGATTTGATATTATCAAGGTGCATAAATATCTTAGGTCATCAATTAATAAAAATAAACAACAAACCTTTCAATAAAATAACACATGATAATCACAATATACATTCTCCTACCCTTTATGTTCTTGTCTTCTTTATTATACATTATTTTTCTTTTATGGTTTATTGACTTAAGAATTTGATGATTCCTTATTTTGATATAAAACTTGTTTTGCAAGAGTTTAGGAAATACAAGCCTTGCCCAACTTAACAAAAATTCTTTCAAAATTCATTTGCACCAATTGTGGAAAGGTCCATCCGATTAGCAATTACATCTGCTAAAAAAATAATTTAAAATAAATTAATAATTTGGGATGAATAGTATTACTTTATAAAATAATGTGTTTAGAAACTCATGATTTAGTAAATTTGTAGATTTGATGTAATTTTGATAAGACAACCTTGAAAATAAAAGGTAAGACATTTTTTCTTTTATTGAAAATTATGTAAAATACATTTTTCTTTATAATTTATCTAATTTCACTTCATTAATCTCACTTCATTCTAGTATTTGGGGGTTTAAATTGTCAAATATTTTTTTTGAAATATAGTACAATTAATATGTTTTTACATTTTTTTATTTGTACCCATCATGGTTTTATGATAGTGTTTGTTTAGACGACCCAAATGTTGTTTAGTAAAACAATATTTTTTTAATTTTTTTAAATTTTTTTAGATTGTTTTAATGTGCTGGTGTTAAAAATAATTTTTTTTAAATAAAAAAAATATTATTTTGATAAATTTTGAGTGAAAAATGCTTTGAAAAATAACTAGTACCACAATATCAAATGCTACCTAAATCACCATCATGCATGCATTAACAGTCATGGTGCAAGAGATTATTGTGGATGTTGAATAATGGTTACGATCATTATGTTTAAAAAATATTTTTATATATATAAGAGAAACTAAAATATATGAGAAAATCACTATAGTTTTTCTCACAAAACACTATAAATTACTACAATGTTTCCCACATTGTTTGTTTTTTCTTAAACTCGTGGTTTTTTTCCTTTTCTTTTATCTTTTTTGTTATGATTTTTTTCAAAAATATTTTTGTCGATTTCATTTTTTAATATTGAGATAGTTGAAAATTTAGTTTTATATATTTTTTTTTAAATAAGGTTAGTGTGGTTTGTCATGGTAATCCAAGTTTTCCTTGGTTTATGGATTTGGAGGGGTTCTTTTATTGAACTTGGTTTTTTTATGGTCTATTTTTTTCTTATATTGTTAAAAAAATAATTTTATAAAAAAATTATGTTATTAAACTTTATAAAATAATAAAAATTAAAGAAAATAAGGAAAATCATTGTTCACCGAACACCCATTGCATTGTGGGTTACAATAGCAGTCCATAATGTTTTGCTTACTTTTTTATTTTTATTTTTATTTTTTGTTATGATTTTTTTTTCACATCAATTTTTATGGATTTCATAGTTTAAAATTGAGATTGTTGATATTTAGCTTCATAATTTATCTTTATTTTTATTTCTCCTTTATACGAGGATAATGTAGTTTATGGATTTGTCAAGGTAACTTAGTTTGCCTCGGTTTACAAGTTTGACAAGTTGCCTTTTTTTATATATATATAATTGAACTTGATTTTTTTATAGTTTATTTTTTTCTCATATAATTAAAAAAATAGTTTAAAAAAAGTGATATTATTAAACTTTATGAAGTAATAAAAATTAAAGGGTGTGAGGAAACTATTATTCACCCATATAATTTTTATTGTTAATGATAATAGTAATTCACAATGTTTTGCTTTTTTTTTGTTAAGATTTGTTTTTCAATTTGTTTTGTTGTTTATTTCATTTTTTAATATTGGAGTAGTTGATGATTTGGCTTTATTATTTGTTTCCTTTTATTTTACCATTCTATAAAGTTAGCATGGTTTATAGATTTTCTATGGTAATCCACGTTGTTTTGGTTTACAAGTTTGATGGTTTTGTTTTTTTAAAAAAATTAAACTTAAATTTTTTATTATCTATTTTTTTCTCATGTAGTTAAAAAATTATTTTTTTAAAAAAATTATGTTATTAAATTTTATAAAGTCTATGACCTATTCACATCTTTCGTTGGTTGACTTAGTTTGGAGGTCTATCAAGTTTATTTTTTTTATTTTTTTTATTCTTAGATATTAGATTAATTGAGAATTCAGTTTCATAATTGGTTTCGTTTTACTTTTTTATAAGGTTATCGCGATCTAAAAACAAATATCGATATTTGGTTGGTATTTAATTTTACAATCATCTATTTCTGTTATCCAATATTAAATAAAAAATAGTTTAAAAAAATTATAATTCTAGTAGAGTTCATAACTCAGTTCACAAGTTTGACGTACTAGCTTAGCTTATATGATTCTTAGGTTTGACAAGTTTGCCTACCGATAAGATATGTTTTTTTAATTTATTTTTTAATTTATTTTTATTTAATATTAGATTGATTAGAAAATAAATTGCATCATTAATTTTTGTTTGTTTTTTAGGGATAATTGTCTCAAATAAATATTTATATTTTATGTTGACACTTAATTTTGTGAATATCAATTTTGAATAATTAATGAATTTTTTTTAAAATTTAATAAATCTAATAGAGTCCATAACTCGGAGTCTAGAGGAAAATTTGATCTATTATTGTCTTAATATTGTTTTAAAAATTATTATTTTAAATTTTTTTTTTAATTAAGTCATGTTTTTATTAATTATCAAAGTTATATTTGGACCTATAAAATCGATTAATTTAAGTTAAATTAGCTCATACATGATTTAATTAAAAACTTGACTTAGATAAATAATTGAGTCAAAAAATTTTAAAATTACTTAGTCGGGTTTAATAATACTATTAAAAAAATTCTTTATATTTTTAATATGTTTTTATATTAAAAAAATTAATCCAACTTCCGACTGAACACAAACCAATAAATTAGTATGTGTGTATCGTGGATGTCATATTTATATTAAAGAGAAGAGTATAACATGTGATGTGTCTTAAAATTTTATCATTAACAGTGAAAAGAGAATGACTTATGTTAATTTGTGCAAGTAGAAACAAACATATAGAAGAGTGATATTTACCGTATGTTTTATAACATTTTTTAAAATATTTTATTGAAAAATATATTAAAATAATTTTATAATTTTTTTTAATATTATCACATCAAAATAATTTAACAATAGTAATTTAAAGCAAAACAATTTAACAAAAAAGCCAGTTTAACCACAGCCCAAACATTGCCTTGATAAAATAATTTGATTACTGCCCATTTTTTCTTCATCAAGCCAGCATTTATTTCTTCTAAACCGGTGGATAGTTGGCTGGAAGTAGTTCTTTTGACTTTTGAGGTCTAATTATTTTTATTTTTCCAACCTTCTTAATTAAACAAGTACCTTTCATACTCGGCATGCTGTAAATATATTTATAAAATATTGTTTTATTATTATTATTATTATTACTAACAATAGAGGAAAGGGTTGGGTTCCCTTATTTGCTACAAAAAGTGAAAAATGTTCAATGAATTATTCAACAAAAGAAGTCAAATGAATGTTAATTATCTGCCGAAACATTAGCCATCAACTGAATTTATGGCTTTAGACCATGCAAGTGCAGCGAAAGTCTGCAAGACAATTTGCAGCAGAAAGAAAAATAGTTCTTTGAACATATTTAACTTTTTCCATGAAAAGTCAATTTTCTTTTCTCCTGGTGTCGAATCATGCTTGCTAAAGTTCCGTTGGATTAGGACGTGCCGCCCAAATCTTTCATGGGCCAACCAGGCATGACTTTAGGGCGAAAAAGGAAGCCTGTCTCATCATTGACCGTAGCATTTGTGTCAGTAAAACGATGACTG
Organism: Populus euphratica; assembly: GCF_000495115.2. Classification (NCBI taxonomy): domain Eukaryota; kingdom Viridiplantae; phylum Streptophyta; class Magnoliopsida; order Malpighiales; family Salicaceae; genus Populus; species Populus euphratica. The sequence goes on from NW_011500551.1 coordinate 13,133, forward strand.
CATGAAACGCTGCGTTTTAAAATTAAATTTTTATATTGTTTTAGATATTGATGTGAAAAATTAGTTTTATATACTAAAAAAAATATTATTTTAATATATTTTCGAGTAAAATATATTTTCAAAAAATCACTACTATAATATTAATTATTCCAGATGAAATGCACATTGTTCAAAATTCTCATATGATATAAATATTCAATTTAAACAGATTTGTTTTCAGAAGAAGAGGTTTAAAGCACAAAATTATTACACAACACTAATACATTTTGGTCCACACCTTATAAAAAAAGTTATCATAAAACCAGGTCTAGACCCAGAACCAGGCCCAATATTTATTGGATGTATTGTTTCAAATGAGGCCTGGTCCAGCAATTTTGAGGCCTGATATTTTTCTCCCAAGTGTGTATTTTTTATAATCAAAACTCTAACTAGGAGGATGGTCTATTCATCAAAATAGATAGCAAACTAATTCTCTCATGATATATAATATTTGTTTTAACAAAAAAAACCCTAAACTGATTATTTTTCTGCTACCTTCAAAGCTTTTATTTTCAATTTTTATTTTTTATATAGGCCTGGTACATTTCATGAAAAATGATTTTTATAAAAAAAATATCTTCTAAACTTTTCTATATTTATTTAGTGTTAGAGAAAATGGTGAATTTAAATTACTTTCTTGTAAAAAAAATTAGTTTGATTTTTAATATATATATTATTTTGAATAGAATATATTTTGGAAGAGTTATAAAAAAATTAAAAATATCACATTATCTATTAATTATATCAAATTTAGTTCTTAACATTTTGATTGCAATATATTTTATTTTTAATTATTTTTAATTTTTTAATAGTAGCCCTTAAAATATAATATAATTTGATTTTTATATCAACTCTAATCTTTTTTTATTTTTTTCTTATTTTTTCTTAATTTTTTTATTTATCAGATTTGATTCTCATTCTTTTAATTGCTATTTGTTTTATTTGATATAATTTATCAAATTATTTTTTTCAATCTTATCCTCTCAATTTTTTTTATTTGTCAAATTTTTAGTTTTTATTCTTTTAATAAACTTGAAAAAATAAATTAAAATATTAACAAGTTATGTTTTAACTTATTTTCCATAACATAACCAAACACTAGAAAATATTTTACAATTTATTTTTCATAACACTATCAAATATCATAAAATAATTAATTTTCCATGAAAATCACTTTAAAAAAAAGTTTGCAGCTAACAAGCTATCCTTAACATTTTTTTTTCCAGTTCGTTTTAATCTATTTTAAGTTGTGATATAACACAAGTTCTAAGAGATGATGACATGCACATGATTTTATATGATACTTAATTTGCATGATATTTCTAAGAGTCCAAACACATTTATTGTGACCAAAAACTCCATTATCCATGTAAAAGTAAATACACAAAACAAATTAGTATACCTAGCAAGTTCATGTACTCTAATAAACAATGCAATCGACTACCTCGTTGAACTAATCATAAAAGAAGAAGAAGAAGAAGAATAAGGAGGAGGAGGAGGTTGAACTCTGAGTCTCTATTTATGTAAAATAATAAAAGTATATGAAGGGAAGTTGAAGAAAATTAAAACGAGAGAAGATGAGGTAGCATTCAGGATTTGTTTGATAGTTGACTGTCGTTAGTGATTGTGACTTACAAGCAAAAATTGTTTGTACTATTTTCTGAGCACTCACACACATACGTATTGTATAAGGCTTTAATTAGGAGTTATTTCATAAAGAGATGTGGAATTTCCAACCTACTGTCTAAAGTGCAGAATACGCCAAACTTTCATAACCATGATGGTATGTGCAAGCCAAAGTTGTAGAAATTCAATTCAACTAATGCATTCTCTTATTACAAATTAAATTCACTTGTAGATCGTAAAATAATCAAATAATAATAATAATAATAATAATAATTTTTTTTTTAAAAAAAATAGGTTGTGGAATCTAAAGACGGGAAAGAAAGAAAGGAAAAAAAAAAGAAAAGAAGAAAAACACATCTTCTACGTCACGTCATGGAAAATTCATCTACGCAGACTGCCTTTTCAAGACGTTGATGCTGAGATGGTTGCAAGAACATTAAAGAAGAAGGTTGTATGTCTGAGGATGTGTTTGATATTGGAGTTATTACTGGGGTTATAGTTTTAAAAAGGTTGTTTTATAAAAAATATTTTTAGTGGAAATTAGTTTGAAAAAATATATATTTAATTAAAATTGTGATTGAAATTAAGATCGAACAAAAAGTAGTTTAATGTGTTTGGTTAAAAAAATACTTTTTAAATTAAGGTTATAAAATAATTAATATATTATATATATATATTAATAATTTTTAATTTAAATATTATAAATTTAACTACTGTTATTATATCATGAAATAAATAATATTAATATCAAATATTTTTTTTATTATTCTATTAAACTATGTGCAATGTCATTACATACGAAATCTATCCAACAAGGATTATATTTTTCATGGTTTTTTAAGCGCGCAACAACAAAAACAGAATTTTTTAATTTATGTAGTGTTATTAAATAATAAAAATTGTGATATTTTTATTATTGGAATTGAGATCAAATTCCACAAATGTTACGTCATCATGCCATATCTTTCTAATTTATATAGTGTTATTAAATAATATTAAATACTATTTTTTCGAGTAAAACATAATTTTTTTTTAAAAATTTACAATTTCATTACATACAAAAGTCATTCGACAAGAACTATAATTTTCATGATTTTTTAAGCATGCAATAAAATTAGGTAAAATATTATTAGGAATAAAATTGAGATCACAGTATAAATAAATTTAATTCACCTTAAACTAATTTTTTTTAAGAAAATATTGTTCACGGTGCACTGGTTTTTCAGAGGGAAAAAACACTTTGCTCACTGGTTTTTCAAAAAAAAAAAAAAAACTGAATATTGTGACAGTGAAGCATGGCTTCGCTATTCCTAAAAATACCCACGAGAAGCAGCAAATGCTGCTTCTCCAATCCTGCGGCTGGGCAGCAAAAATGACGTGGACCCTACCAAGCAAAATCAGTTTTGCTTGGTTTACCAACATTAAAATATATGGCTACGAGTGAACCTCATCCGCAACCACATTACCAAACAATGTTGTCACTATTATCAACCACACGCAGGCATATGTTCTTCACATGTCATCTTCTTCTTTTTTTTATTTTTTTTTTATTTTGATACCTAAACTATTAAAATTTATTATTTGGTTCTCAACCTTGATCCCAACTAAACCCAAGACCTTTTATTTTAATTTAATCCTTATTTATCTAATAACTCATCAATTTAGTTTAGGATTTTATCCCATCTAAGTCCAATAATAGCCTGGCATTAGGAGGGAAGTAGGACACTGGAAAAGAAAGAGATAATTAGTGCATTGTGATTGTCTTCTAGGTCAAGATTAATAACATTGTTCAATTATTTTTGCATTCAATAATAAAATAAGACTACTTTAGAAGAAAAAAAGTTTGAACATCATCACTGTATAATATTTTTGTAATTTCAAGTTTTGACTTATTCAATTTAGCATGTTATACCTCTATAGCTATTGTTAAAAAAAATCACTAAAAAGTATTATTAAGTGTGTGTTTGATATTATAATATATAGTTTTTTTTTTAAATATATATATTTAAAAAATATATTAAAATAATTTTTTTAGATTTTTTTTATTTTCTTACATTTATATATCAAAATAATTAACAAATATTAAAAAAACATTAATTTAATATTTTTACGTGGGCGCGGCAAACCGTATATTGCTAATAAAATGGAGGCATCATGTTTATGCAATCCATAGCTAGATGTAATAAATATGTATCATTTCCATGCCTGCTTTGTTCCATCCAATAATATTAACTTATTATAAATTAAAAGTGGATGATTCCGTAAATTGGCTCGTTAGCTAGTTAGTTGATCCCGTTAAATATAAAAAAGATTTGATTAAGATAACTTTAAAGATTTTTTTACAAAAATTTGTTTAAAAATAATATATTTTTAATTTTTAAAATTTTCTTCTCGATTAATATCATCTTAACTGATGACTCATGAATTAACTGAAATTCAACTGAGATCTCCATGAAAAAGATATTAATCCAAAACAATTAATTTTAAGTATGTTTATGATTATTTTTTAAAATATTTTTTATTTAAAAAAATATATTAATTTTTTTTAAATTATTTTTAAAATTAACACATTAAAATAATTTGAAAAAATAAAAAATATATTAATTAAAAAACATTAAATTTTGTTTTAAAATACTTTTAAAATGCAGCTTGAAACACTTTCTAAACCCGGGACTGACAGTAGGAGCAGGCCCTTCATGTCCCCTCGTAGTCGTAACAAGCAAGGTATACATGTAGAGTGGAAACCAACCAACCCTACAGAACAAAATGAATAAATGCTCGAAGAGATTCTTATTTGGTTAATTGGCTAAGCTTTCCTCCATTTATTTTTCTTGGCAACCACACAGAAAGAGAGAGAGAAAGCAGTGAGTACAAGGAAATGTTTTAAATCTTTGAACAAGAAAGTTAGTTACCACTTAATCTTCATTTTTGGTCCTTAACACGAGCTGAATTTCAAAGGTTGGAAACCTTAAATGCATTAACTGGTCTTAGTTTATATTTCAGAGAGATACATGGGTTTTTGAAATCTGATGCTTCTTCCATTAATGTTGTTGCTGTCTTTAAAAGCGAAGAGAATTTCAGCTGTGGAAATGGAGAGTGATCAGACTGAACATCATAGGCATGACGCATCGTCGTCCTCGGCACCATCAAGACATGTTTACAATACTGGGAGGTGTTCCCTCTGTACAATATAATTATTAGATTCTTAAGAAGCCATGATTTTCAAGATATACTGTCTATTTTACACATTTTCTTGGATTCTTATGATTCATGACGACTTGGGGTTAACTGGGTTTTTTAATATATTTTTGCAGTTGTTTTTCATACATGAGGAGATTTGTACAGAGAAGTTGAGTCCATAGAGAGAGGAAATGGCCACTGAAACAGACCATCTTGATCACCAACAACACCATCAAACCTATGGAAACAAATGGTCATGCCTAGAACTATCATCAGAGAAGGGAGAATCCCAGGTATAATCTCTGGCTGTTTTGCCTAACGTTTCTTGCTTGGTTTACTTTGTTTCTGCCATCTGCAAACAATAAATTTTCATTTCCCATATAGGTTATTTTAATATTCTACACTTGATTATTAATCAGATAAAAGCCTCAGTCAGATTACTTATGCGTAATCAAAGGCAAATGCCCTCACTTTTGCAGCAAATTGTGTATGTTTGTGATTAAGATTTAAAGTAAACTAAAAATGCTTGTAAGAAAGTGTTAACGAAGAACAATTTTCTCCATTGCACATAATGCCATATGTGTAGTTTTTATATTGATTATCAAGATATTTTCAGAATCCTATTGGAGCCCTGAAGAATTTGAAATATAGAACCAAATGCAATTTTTTTTAGCGACAATCAGTTTGATTAATAGGGTAATTAACATGAAACTTACTAGATCAGAACCCTGAGTATTCACCGTGAAACTATAAATTTAATCTAGTTCAATTAGATAACTTGCAACTTTTTAACCCAGAATGCACTAATTATATATATAAAAAATGTAGTGTTGAGTTACTGATTGAGATGTAGAACTGCATTAATTTTAAATGTTTAAAGTTGTTCTTCGATTAATTTGATCATCACTGTTCAATGATTTTTTTTTACTTTTGCGTTTTATTTATCTGTAATATCTAAAGCAGGATGTGTTTGTTTATTGGAGGTATTGAGAAGAAAATTGTAAACAAGTTTGTGGAGAAGATTGAGAAGAAATTCTGTATATTTTTTCAATTAATGCAACAAGCTCTGCTTTTATACACATTCCATGTGTAACTAATTCCACTATTTTAGAAACCAAAATCATCTCATCTATCTATTAATGGAGGGTTATGAAGGGTTATGATTCTTACATATGTAAGAAACAATTTGTAACAGATTTGTAACTGTAAAAACCAACTATAACTGTGATAACTATTTTAACTACCTCTTTAATTGATTTAATAAAATTCCTTCCATTTTTTCATTCTTCTTGCTACAATCTGCGTAATCTTATTATAAGACTTCAACTACAAGTAATCAACTTAGCTCTCAATAGCCTCTCATAAGCTGTTTACTGGTTTAACTTTAAGCCTTAGTTGCGTGAATTTATCTTTAGGTAGTGCTTTCGTAAAGATGTCTGCAAGTTGTTCTTCACTTTTATAGAACTTCACATTAATTACTCCTTTTTGCAGAGCCTCCCTTATGAAATGATACTTCCTGTTTATGTGTCTTGTTTTTTGATGGAAAACAGGATTTTTGACCATTGAAATTGCTGACATGTTATCACAGAACAAGGGTGTTGCCTCAATTTGCATTTCACCAAAATCATCAAGAACAAACCATAAGCAAATAGACTGAGAAGTTGCTTTAGATGCTAAGACATCCTCAGTTTTTACAGTTGATAATGCTACTGTGTTCTGTTTCATAGATGACTAGGAGAATGTTCCACTTCCAAAGTTGAATGCATAGCTCGAAGTGTTTTTGCTATCATCTTCACTTCTTATCCAATTTGCATCACAAAATCCAATAAGAGTTGCTGATTGATCCCTTACGTATTCAATCACATAGCTAAGAGTTCCTTGCACATATCTTAGGACCTTCTTTGCAGCTCCTATGTGAATTTTGGTAAGTCCAGTCATAAACCGTGATAGTAAGCTTGCAGCATATATTAGATTAGGACTTGTTGCTGTCAAATATAGTAAACTTCATATCATTTTTCTATAAAGTCCTTCATTAGCCAACTCACTCCCATCCACCTTCTTCAGTTTCTCACTAGTGGCCAAGGGAATGGAGACTGGTTTGCAGTCATCAAGTCCAAACTTACTAAGCAAAGGATTTGACATATTTGCCTTGATGAATAAATACCCCTTGATTGGTTTGTAGTATTCCCATGCCAAGAAAATGATAAAGGAGCCCAAGATTAGACATTTCATACATCTGTATCATTTCTCTTTTAAATTCACTAAGCAACCTTTCATTGCTACCAATGTACACAATGTCATCAACATAGACTGAGACAATGATTAAATTACCTTCCAGGTCTGACCTTGTATACAAAGTAGCTTCATTTGTGCTCCTTTTGAATTTGCACATAGAGAGATATACATCAATTTTATTGTACCAAGCCCTCGGTGCCTGATTTAATCTATATAAGGCCTTTTTTATTTTGTAAACTTTGTGTCCTGCATTCTTTACTTCAAACCCTTCAAGCTGCTCAACATACATTTCTTCTTTAAGGACACCATTTAGGAATGCTGACTTAACATCCAATTGAAACAACTTCCAACCTTTCTGTGCTATAAGTGCAATGAAAGTTCGAATTGTGTCTAGCCTTGCTACTGGTGCAAAGGTTTCATTATAATCAATTCCAGATTTCTGTTCATATCCTTTTGCTACAAGACGAGCCTTGTGTTTTTGTACTATTCCATCAAGATAAAGTTTAGTTTTGTACACCTATTTCACTCCTATCATAGGTTTATTAATCGGTCTCTCCACCAATTCCCAAGTATTATTCTTCTCTATCACTTCCAATTCTTCCTTTATAGCCTCCTGCTAGGCTTTATCTCCAAAAGCTTCTTGATAATTCTTAGGTTCTATGATGTACATGTGACACCTTGCATGTATATCTTCTAAGGTTTTCAATTTTACTAGAGTAAAGCTAGGTGTAGATTATTGACTGTTAGCACTGTCAATATTCTCAGTTAACTCTCTAACTGTAGAATTTGGATGGCAATGTTCAACATTATCAAGTTGGGCTGTAGTAGAGTGTTCTTCATAATTTTCACCTTCAACTTCACCTCCTTCAAGATTGAGAGACAAATGGTTTTAGTTCATCAGATTTTTTTTCCAATTCCATGATCTATCTTCATTGAAAATCACACTTATTGAGAGAACAATCTTCTCATATTTTAGGTCATATACTCTATACCCTTTCTCACAGCTACCATATCCAACAAACACTCCCTTTCTCGCTTTGCTATCCTAATTTTACCTTAGTGATGATGGGATATAAGTGTATCACAAGCAACCGAACACCTTTAGATTCTTGACTCTTTGCTTTCTTCCCATGAAAGCTTCAAATAGAGTCTTTTCAATAACTGATGTTATATAACATCTGTTTTGTATATACACAGCTGTATTCACAGCTTCTGCCTAGAAGATTACTGGAATTTCTTTCTCTATCAGCATGGACCTTGCCATTTCACAGATTGTTCTGTTTCTCCTCTTTGTAACTCCATTTTGTTGAGGAGAGTATGCAATTGTTAGCTGCCTCTCCATTCTTTATTTTACACATAATTCTTCAAACTCATTTGAGGTGTATTCACCACCTCTGTCACTTCTTAGTTTCTTCAATTTATATCCACTTTGTAGCTCAACAAATGCTTTAAATTTCTTGAACACATTGAGTGCATCAGATTTGTTTCCGAGGAAGTATACCCAACACATTCTTGAGTAGTTGTCAATGAATGTGATGAAGTATATGTTCCCTCCCACAAATTCATTCTGCATTGGTCCATATAGATCAGTGTGGATTAATTCTAGTACATAGCTTGCTCTTCATGCTTGCTCTTTATCGAATTTCTCCCTGTGATGTTTACTTGAAGCACAGCTTGCACATATATCTTCTACTTCTATCAGAACAGGAAGTCCCCATACCATCTCTTTTTGCTGCATCTTTTTCATGGTAGCAAAATTTAAGTGTCCCGGTCTTCTATGCCATATCCAAAAGTCTTCAGTCACTAAAGTTTTCCTTACTGCAGGTGTGATGGATTCAAGTGAAAGTGGAAAGCATCAACTTCCTCCCATGATCACTATTGTTATAACATTGTTGAGGTTTTCATCATCAAATATTACTGCTTTGTTACCTCCAAAAAGAATATGATAACCATGCTCTGTCATCTGGCCTACACTCAATAGATTTTCATCTAATCCAGGAACAAGCAGTACCTCTTTTATATATCTTTTCCTATGCTGAGTGTCCACAACCAATGTGCCTTTTCCAGTTGCTTGCACAAGTTCTCCTGAGCCCATCTTTACTTTGCAGGTTACTATTCTATCGATGTTGATTAGTTCAGATTCTTGAGATGTCATGTGGTTGCAGCGGGCACTATCCACAAACCATACCTTTCCATCTTGCAGAATTGCAAAATGGCAAGCATAGAACATGGTTCTAATGGTAACTCTCTCTTCTTTTGCATAATTTGCTAGTTGTTTGTGTCTGTGACTCTCATAATCTTTTGCAATATGGCCAAACTGATTGCATCTTCCATATCTTGGTTTTCCTTTATATATGCATAATCCAAAGTGTTGCTTCTGACAGATTTGACACTATGGCTTTATACTTGCTTGACTACTTCCCCGAGTGACACGACTAAAAGGTTGATGTCTTCTCCCAAGACTGATTCTATTATTTTAGAAACCAAGATGATCTCATCCATCCATTAATGGAGGGTTGCTATTCTTACACATGTAAGAAATGATTTATAATAGATTTGTAACAGTAAAAACCGTTTATAACTGCCATAACTATTTTAATTATCTCTTTAACTGATTTAACAGAATTCCTTCCATTTCTTCATTCTTCTTGCTATTTGCTATAGTCTGCATAGTCTTTTTCTAAGACTTCAACCACAAGTAATCAGCTTAGCTTTCAACAGGATGTATCCATCTCTCAAATTCTGGATTGCAGTTCGATATCTTTTGGAAGATACAATTCAGACACGCTTGCATGGGAAAAATATTCTGTTTTCTCCCACAACAGATGTCAGGAGGAGTTGGAGAAATTCAAGGCACCAGAATTAGTTGCTCAGAAGAAGGCATACTTAGAGGAATACTATAAAAAAATTAGAGCTATGAAGGGATTGCAAGCAGAGCAAGAAACTACTCAAACTGATTCCTATCAAAATGGACAGGAGATTACTACACAGGAAGAAAATGGTGTTGATACTGAAGCATCAAAAAAGGAAAGTAAACCTAGCAATACTAGTCAGGAAGATGATGGTGCTGATGTTCAAAGATCAAAAGAAGAAAACAAGCTTAGCAATGTCTATAAAATCCAGATTTTAGATAATCATACCACTGGTAATATTAACGCATCTAGGAGAGGCATTAATGATTGAGTAGAAGACGAAAGTTACCTTAATGGGAACAGTGGTGGAGCTGGCAAAGAAGATGAAATAGGGGTATGCTTTTCTGCCAGAATACCAAAATATTCTATGGAAGATGGTTCCTCGTCATGTACTCCATCGGTAAAAAGCAGTTCCAAAACTAGACAGAAAGGGAGCCCAGTCAGCAATGAAAACAAGAACAATGGAGGCACACTGAAGAAGCAGGCATCTAGTATGAGGGTCAAGGTAAACAATTAACGTTTCATTCCAGGTCACCCCTCTACCAATGCCAGGGTTGATAATTCATGTAGGTTGTAATTACTTTCTTTTTAAACCCGCATATCAAGCCCATTAATTTTAAGGGATTGGCTTCTGATCTATGTTCTCTGAAGGTATTTTTATCCTGCATGCAAAATACCTAAAGAGCTTGTTTCTTCATGCATGGTTGCTAGTTTCTGATATATGAAGATCTGTTGATCATCTGCTTTGAATCATGTGGAGATTGGAAGGCCCGGAGACCAAACACCGTGAAACAAGGAAAGATATTCTTGGTTATATTTCTCTCATTTCCTTATCTTGCTATCCAATCACAGTGGATTGCAGGCCACTCAACCCAAGAGTGAGGCGGTGAGGGGCGTGTCAAGAGAGTGACTACATGCCATTATGGACAAAACCAATTCCCCCCTACCTGCCTGATTAGCCCCTTGCTTTTATTTTCTTGAATAAGCTCTATTAAGTGTGTTGTGTTGCATGTAGTTGTTGTGATTGTTACACTGCCATCATAGTCTGCCATGATATTGAAATGTTTTCCTGTCACATTAAAGCTTATATGACTTTTCTATGTTCTCTGCAATTTGTGCAAGGCTTTTTGATTGCGCTATCAATTACTAATACCAATATCCTAATTATCAATTTTAAATTGCGTTCTCAACTAGGGGACTGTTGTTTCTGCTGCAAACAGAACAAAATCGGACTGCAGAATGAGCAAAGATGTGGTTAAGCCATCCGAGAAGCCAAAGCCATCTTTTTGTAAGGATTTACAAGCAAGGCAGATGTTATTCTTGTTTCAGGCAAAATAATTACCACCAAGACCGCAAGCAACAAAAAATATGACCAGGTTCAATCACATAGACAAAGTAGGGAAGTACAATCAAGTGCAACAGTTCTTCATGCTTCATTAACAAAGGGCAAAATAGTCTCACTGTCTTCTAATATTAGAGGTGGTCCACCTAAAACACATTCAACTCCCAAAAGCTTGTCAGACACGCTACCAGGAACATCATCAGCTCTCACTTGACCTGCTCAGGTAGATCATCTGGTCTGTGTTCACTTGGACACTCCAGTGTTCTCTGCTTGTTAATGATTTTCACTGATTGTTCATCTGCATTTATATATGCAGAGAAGTTCGAAAGTGATGACCGCCATTAGTCATTTGAGAAAATTCAGTGTAGATAACAGGTTTGATGTTGCATAAGACCTCTCTCTCTTCTTCTCGCATCAGGTTTTAAATTTGGATAATTTTTCAGGAGCTGTGATGGATTTGGTCAGAGGTCTTTGGGGTTGAGTGGCCACCATAGTCTTCCAAAGAGTAGAGAATCTGAGAGCCAGAGACCAAAAGTCGTGTAATGCATCATAATTGGACCTCTCTTCTTGAGGGTTTATAGCATTTTAAACTTTTCCAATTCCGAGTGGATGGCAGATGGATATTGCCAATTGCTTCTGCTAATAAGTTTTGCATTTTAAATGATCATTTAAGATATTAGAACTGAATTCGATTTTTTCAACAAATATTCAAGTTACGCGTGCATATTTTCTAGTCTAATCATTTTGATTCTAAACCCTTTCTTGGGTTACTGCTTTCAAAATAGTCTTGTAATTGAATATTAATGCCTGTGTCCCAGATGAAGCAGCAGGCAATGGTCCGTAGAATCTATAAAAAAGAGATCATGCCATCACGGTGATGTTTTCATTATTGTACTGATTGACTGCATGTAAATGCTTTATTTTATTTAGATCGGGAAAATCATATGCTTTTTTGAAACCATGTGCTATGGCTTGAATCCGTAGTCGATCCTATTTTCGATAGGAGCAATCAATGTTATTCGCAGGTTGTGCTTCTTTTTCTTTTTTAGCAGAAACCTATAGATTACTAGAAATGAGAATTAGTCCTGAAGATGATATATAGATTATGTGTTTTTCTGTGGAAGATACTGAAAATGATGCAAATGGGCTGAAGGCAGCACATGTTTATATAATACCATGATTCACTCTTGTTAAATGTGTTTCCTTTGTGTGTGCATATGCAATTTTTAATATATGGTTTCTTATAAATATCTTATTTTACTCTTCCTTATGATATTTAGGAAAATACAGTGACCAACACATAAATAGAAATCAACTTATCAAGCACTATATATAATTGTATCCGACATGATACAAGGTGATGCTGTGGCATCAGTCCAGTAGTGTATTTTGGCTCCCTGCATTTCATTCTGCAGAATCCTCGTTTGAGGATGAACTTGGGATTGTTATACATTATAAGCAAACTTATATTATAGAGCTGTAAGGCTGTTTTGTGATGTGTAACAGTTTCCTTTAATCCATCATTATTGCAAGAAATTGAAGTTCCATTTAGGAAAATTTCTGGCACTGCCATTGTACTGGCACTCCATTAAGATTCCATTTTTTGTGGATTCCATATGGATCCGCATGATGGGATCTAAAAATACTGACATCTGACAGAAGATGTAATTACTATTGGAATACTGAACAGTTCTTCGTTACTGTAGGCCATTTTCATTGGCTACAAACTCTAAAGGTCATCCTGTTATTGGAATGCTCTACCTCATCTAACTAGATTCTTTGCACCACTGTGCTGGCTCTTGTGCCATTGACTCTATGAATTTATCTCGCTGATAACTCCGGGTCTCATATTTAATTCTTTATTGACACACTGACAAACTCGGATTATATACCTACTTATTGCTAGACAGGCTCTTCCTCCAATCTACAAGCTAGCATCATTTGATGATTATTCTGTTTTCTTCTGAGTTTAATCGTTATTTCTGGTTTTCTAACGTTGTCTGGTATCTGATACTTTTATCTGTTTCAGATGATGAACATCATTTTATCTCCATTTAGTAAAACTCTTACTTCCAATTGATGCATGCATTTGCTCTGCAGGGATTAGATGAAATCGATGCCAGAATTGGACCAAAATCTGACTCATCCAAGGGGACGGGCAGTCAGAGGACCTCAAATCCAAAGCCCGTGCATAAGGTCAAATATTATCCCGTCTCTCATTTACATGCTTATAGTTTTCTATTTTTACTTTGAAGTTGGAACTTTAGAATTGAGATCCCCCCACTTTTGTTTTTCTCTGTTACAAAATTGAAACAAGCTGATAACAGTGTCCTGTTCTGAGATAATGCCCTTTTTCCGTCAATTGTGAAGAAATTTCTGAATCATGGTTAGTAATTTCAGATTGTTACATCTCAGTCTGTATACCTGACACGTCAAAAGGATTCAAGGTATGAAACATCTGCTTTGCGTTTCCCTTTTCCATCTTTCGTATCTGAAAACTATGGTCATTTCCTGCTGATAAACTTGACTCCCTGTTGTACGGAATTTTTCTAGATTTGTTTAGGTATTGATACATGTTAAACCTGTCTCTGCACAATCTCCAGACACATTGACGCACGCATGCATGGATTATTACGCACGCATGCATGGATTATTATCTCATGACAATTGTGTTCTGTTTTCTGTGGCTTGGACTAATACAATGCCATCACGCACACACAGAGGATGCCGATTTGGCTTTGAGAGTTTAGCAGGTAGAGGGAATTGAGGTCTTGTGATGTTCACAGCCCACTGAATCATTAGTCTGAACTGCAGATGACAGGGCATGCACAGTGATTATCGATGTAGCTAGAGTCTAGACAAAAGGTAGGTTGGAAATCTTGACACGGGAAGTAGAAAAATGCATGAAGAATCAAAAGCAGATTTGTAAATTGGAAACGTGCCATGCTTGAACGCTGACATGTTTAGTTGAAACTAGTTTCAGGATATGAAGGTGCCTGTACAATGAATGAATCCTTCTTTTGCAGCTATCATGAGAACAAATCATAGCTCAAAGTGTTAGCAATCTCTGAAATAAAATTTAGTTACTTTGTGAATAAGAAAATATAATTGATCTTAAAGGTACGAATTTCTAGTTCAATGATTTATTGATGATTTTTGCTCTTTTGAATCCACTTTACGAGTCTTCCTCAAATATCCCATCTCTAGATTTGGATGCTAATATCCACAAAAAATTCAAGCCAGCATTAGAGCAGGTTTCATCTGACATGCTTAGAGATGTTTCGACAATTGCCAGTAGAAAGGAGAAATCATTGGAAATTTAGATTCAGAATAACAATTCAGTCCAAAATATGAACGGTGGCATTGATTCTTTAACATGTTGATCTTTCTAACAAGGCGAGGCTATAAACGAATCAATGAAGAAGTTTAGACCTATTCTTGCCAACTGGTCTCCAGAGAGCAAGCAGAGTTGCTTCCTTGTACACATGATCTTGTTGTCAATCCAATCAAAAGGCCCTTCCCCCTTGGGTGTACAACAAAAGCCAACACCGCTGCACCGGTGTCCCAACCAGATTCACGAAGGCTCCACCATTCTTCCACCCACTTCCTCTAGCAACCCCTGATGCAGAATAGATAAGCACACTATGATCGTATCTTTAAGCAATTTCAAGAAAGAAAGATCATCATCCAGTATCGACTAATGTAGGCAGCTTTATATTCTTTTCTTCTATATTTAAAGAAAGCTGTTGGTGACTATTGCAAAGTTTAGATTGAGGTGATAAAGAGATATTTTGGCCCAATAAACACATGCATGAGAAAAAGCTACGATACTTTCCTGAAAGAACTGGTTGCAAGCGGTCCATGATAACTGGCAAACAAATGAAAGGATCCATATCTGCAACATGGTATACAATGTCCTTCTCGCTTCTGGATGCATACCCCAAGATGTGGCGACAAAAGAAGAGAGCTGTGCTTATAACAATCCCCTCAGTGATTGCAAGAACCTTTACTGCCCAAACAGCCATTTTAGCTGCCTGAGGATTTCCAGCTCCCGACACATTTGAAACCCGGGTGCTACAAAAAGGTTCAAAATTTTCCTTCAGAAAGAGTAATGACAAGGAAAAGTAAAAAAGAAAACTCAGTTACATGATGTATATGCAATAGAGGTATAAACAAGTTTAGAACAAAACCTTACTGTGGCCCCTAACCCACAAGGAATGAAGTAATGCAGATAGGTGATTTTAAAGCTGCAAGCAATCACTTGGAGGAATCAAAAGCACACCAGTTAAAACCTCTTGCAAAGTGAAAGGATACCATGAAGAGAATACAGAAATAAAAGCTTAGGTACCAAAATAAGCACCTGATAAGACCATTCAAGACTAAAGAAATTGGCATACAGAGGATGATATTAGATCCCTACTGCAAACAAATAGTAAAAAGGATGGGGAAAAAACATTGTTTTGATTGAAAGATTTGAGAAAGAAATTACTAAGTCATTTCTGCAGAGAGAACAGCAAAGCGGAAGAGCTCCCTTGGGCTCAAAAAGCCATCCTTTGAGAACACACAACGAGTTTTCTCACATTCCGAAGAATACTTCATGAAGAATCCAAGCAAGATATCATTTAAACCAGCATGTTAGACTGATAGCAAATGCTGCTCCTATAATTCCCATTTCTGCTTTAAACACTAGAGCCCAACAAAGAGGTGCATGGAAACACGCAGATATGTAAATGAACTAAACAGCATTTGAAGGATCGAACTTTGAGTTTGGAAGTAGCGAATCAGTGCTTGAAGGAAAGCATATGAAAATAAGTTATGAATGAGGCAAATACAGTATTTGCGAGCGGCATGGGAGATTGAAGGGTCTTGGCCTATAAGGATTAGAAGCTTGTCTATGAACATCCATAGAAAGGATATAGGGAGACAAACCAGAATCAAGGAAATTATGGTACAATAAGTATAAATCCCAAGCTTTTGATATTGCTTTGCTCCATAAGCCTGCCAGCATAGAGTCTCCAACGCACCAGCCATTCTGAATTGTTGACATTCACAACCCAAGTGGACCTTGAAAAGCTTGCTCGAAACTCCCTGAACCTACATATCATGTAACCTGAATAATGTATGACATTTAGTTCGGCTTTGAGTGTTCAACTTGGTTAAAAGAAACAAATAAAAAACACCAAAACCTTTTCAAATCTGGTTATTTTCATTTTCTTTGCATATCAGTATAGTAGTCAATGCACAAATGAGGAAAGTCCTGTGCTAGACACATGTCCAGTGCAGGCAATTTCAAGCTCAACTATTTTTTGTTTTGCGGAGATCAAGATCAATGTCCTAGAGAGCAACAGAAAAGATTGACCATAATCCTCAAACTCAACCCTCAATTCGATACTAAATGTTCCCAAACAAGAACCCTAGGTGCAGCCATGAAGTTTCCTTGAAACACAAGACTTTAGTATAGAAATATGTAACAAAGAACAGATATGGATTGGATACTCAATCACGAATCCATAAACATCATAGAGATTGGCAAATCCAAAATCTATCATAAAAATATTCAACAAATAGAGAGCATTAAGAAACTGCTTCTGAAGATGTTATCCCTGCATTCGAGCCTACTGTCTCATATAGTATCAAGGGCCAACCCATCGTTTCATGGATATGAACTTTTTTCCCATGATGAATGATCTGTTGGGCTATGATCAGATGTTATTCCTTCATTTTTTGAACCATGGTACGTAGTGATGGTCTAGCTCTTGCAAATATAAACTTTAAAAAAGATTTTTGAACCATGGTACGTAGTGATGGTCAAGCTCTTGCAAATATAAACTTTAAAAAAGTTCATAAGCAGTTCAAAAATGGAAGGACAGCGAAAAGCATATGACTTGTGTATCATTCTCTATGTAAAGATTTGATGCAATATTAGCAAACATTCAGGCATCAAAATATGGGCTTAATCTATGTCAGTTTGATCAAACTTAGTCGAGAATGAACATGCTAGCTCAGATGTAATCTAAGCTAGGCAGACGAAGCTCTAATAATCAAGCAGTTAAGTTCAACTCTACTCTTGTGCACATCTCTATATCAACAGTTCTTTACTGATTGAAAACTTTTGCTAAGAATTTAGACTAGTATTTAGGTGTAGTCTCCAAATAAGAGAGGAAAAGAAGTTGCAAGCAGACTGAAGCCGGTAACACTGGTGAAAGAGGAGGCAATAGTGACCCCCAGATACTGAAAGCTCATCAAGATGCCCAACCATAATCACTGAAAACAACCTGCATCAGGTACTGCAAAACTGTGACTGTCACCATTGACGCTGCTACATAGCTCACCTTCTTCAGCTCTTTCAGAGAGAGCTTCCATTTACAATTCATTGCTCTAGGATCTTCCTTCACGCAAATGCATCTTATGTTCTCTTCCACTGCTGCATATTTGATAAACTAAGTTTGGCCAAAACGGGACAAATGCCCAACGACTGCATGTTCTCCAACATTCGTTCTGCATCTTAAGATGCCAATAGGGGGCAAACCTTGACACCAAGAATGTGATGTTGGAAAAAGCTTCATCCTTTAATTCAAGCAAGCTACTACATTATAGTCTGCAAATACGTGATCAGAAACTTGAACAAGAGAAATCACATTCCTCGTACTTGAGCATTTAAGCTGTTCCACTAGTTTATAAATATATCTTTTTGTTCATTTATGTTATCTGTTTAGAGTATATTTTTATCTAGATATAACAAACTCACACCTGACTATTTAGTATCACTTGTTATCACAAATCCAACTATATTATATTTGCTCAAAACATATGAGAAACTCGTGGAAGGAGATTGATATGAATCACGAATACAGATCTTTCATCATCCTAGATCTCCAGTTCTTCAACTCTTAACCAGCCTATGTTTCAAATATAAGGAAAAAAAATCATGCAAGCAAACAGCCATGTCTTAAAAAGTTAATATAAACATGAAGCTAAAGAGTACACTAAATTAATTGGAACTATGAAACTAAAACAAGCAGACTGTTAGTAGAGTTACAGAATTGGCGATCACCTTATGTCATTATATAAAGAAAAACACAATCACTCGTGTATCCACAGTACACATGTTTTTTTTTTATATATTCCTTTTCTGATTTTAGTACTTCCGGTCCAACAGAAGGCTAGTGGCACAGGGAAATTTTGTACATGTTCTTATCATAATAATAATTATTAAATTATGTCATTAATAATTAAAGTTTTTAGATTCCAAGGAGCTTAAAAAAAATTCAAGATATGGTTTGATACATTAAACATAATTATTGAATCGAGATGAAATTTTAATAAAAAAATTTAAAAGCCTAGTTTTTTATTAGATTAAAATTTTATGATGTTCAGAGATTAGAAAGACTTTCAAATAAAATTTGAGAATTACTATAAAAGATTATCTTTATTTATTTTATTGTATTTGGATTATTTTTTCTATTTAGCTTAGAAATTATCTTTATTTATTTTATTGTATTTGGGTTATTTTTTCTATTTAGCTTAGGATTTTTAATTTAATTAGTATTTTACTAGTTAAGAATCCTAATGCTAGGTAAGTTTTAATTATGAATTCTTTAATATAAAGTATTTTAGGTCTATAATTAGTATAAATAATGATGTTTGGTTTATTTTGAAAGATTCATATTATTATTCATATTTTATAAAATACAAGAGTTTATTATATTAATTTCTCTACAGTTTAGGACTTTAACATTAGTGTTTGAGAGCCTCTAGCTTCAATCCACACTTTATGCTATGTCAAGTGATATCAGAGTAGATTTTTCTCTTTAATGGATAGAGACAATATCGATCCACTCTGCAATATTGGAGTGGAGGCCCTTCAAGGTGTTATGCTAGCTCAAGAGCAAAAACTACATCATTTTGCACGAGCTCAGGATCAAATAATGGATCATTTAGAGCAAGCCATAGTAGATCAAGCTTAATTAATAGGTAACGTAAACAGGGAACGAAAGAGAAGAGGAGCTTCCCTGGAGACTTACCTTGAGCCGAACCAAACCCTCGATCTATTCCTGCATTTGATAAGAGTTCATTTTATGATGGGAGATTCTTGAAGAAAAAATTTATTTACTGATTGAAAGAGTTGAAATCTTAATTTTATTTCAACAAGGTTTTTTATCATTAAAAGTAAGATTTACCATGCACATGAACTTTCTTATGGTGCTAAAGAATGGTAGTTTGAATTTTGAGACTTTAGAACTTATATTGATATGCCTTTAATTTCATCTTGACAAGATTTGAGAAAATTATTAATTTTAAAATTTATCCAAGATGATTATGAAGAGGTTTTATATTGGGTAGATAAGTAATTAGATTTTAATATTTGCCTTTTGTTTAACCTTCTAAAATATCAAGGAAAAAAATTATGGAGAAGGTTTCAAAGTAAATAGTTTTTGTTAGTTTAATATGCCTCATAGCCGATCAATTGGTTATACATGATATTATTGTATTCAAATAAATACATATTTATTATTAATAAAAACATAATTTATCTTTAATATTCATATAATATTAAATTAATGAATCTAATATTTGATTTATGAATATAGAGTAAAGATAAGGTTTATAGGACAAAAATATTTTGCAAAAAAAGTTATAAAGTTGTTATAATTATGAGATTTCTATTGCATTAAAACAATATTCTTAAAACATTCATAGTCGATACTTTCTTAAATACTGAATATTTATTAGAGTCGTAGAGACTAATATATATATTATGTTATTTTTTTAATGAAAGGAAACAATTGTTCTTATAAGCAAGTGTATGAGGGATATTTGAAACTAATATATAAGTATTTATCATAGGACATGTGTATTGAACTGACCTATATAAGAATCTTATATAAAGAGATCACTTATATTTATGGAAAGACTTATATGACGGTTATGTAAGTGATCATTAGACTTGAGATCACTAAGTTATCTAATGTTATTCTTTGATCTTGTTACATTTTGTCTTAATTAAGGTAACGAAGGGGCAGATATTGGATCTAACATAAACTATATGAATGTACTTGAGTGATCAAGAGAGAATTCGTTACCCTAGGTGAATTAGAAAAAATATTTTATATGTTCTCAAATAGTATTAATTAAAAAATCATTGGCTAAGGTGGAATGGGATTTGAAAATAGTTTGAAATCTTATTCAAATGATCAATGACTATTGTATAGATAACAAACATGATTTACCATTACAAACATACTTTATGATTTAATGTTAAAATATTATTGATGAAAGGATATTAATTACACTAAAAAAACAGAAAATCAAACCACTAATGACTTTTCTAATATTTAGAAGATTATAACACATTGCTAGACGATGCACCTGATTCTCAAATATAAATTAATTAATTTTTAAATTGATAATAAATTAATTTTTTTAATTCTATTTAATTAAAATTATAATTTATATTTGGGCTAATATATTGGGAACCTAATGGGTCACATACATTAAGAATCATTACTTTGAAATTAAAATAAGATGATTTAATTAAATATGACTTGATTAAAATATATTTTAGAAATTAAGAACTAGAATATAGTCAATACAAGGATTATATTTCTAGATCTAGAAAAAATAAGTTATGACTTGATTGAGTTAATTTCTAAAATTATTTTGAATTAATATATGAATATTATTCAAGAGACATTGATATTTTGTTAATTTATAAGGTTTTTTAAATTTCATTATAAATAGTAAGTTATATCTCTTATTTTTTTTAATAGTTATTTGTTAGACATAAAAACTATATAAGTCATAAAATAGAGAGCTCACACTCTAAGCATAGCAATCCATCTCTTCTAAATAGGAATTTAGGAAATTTCATACTGGTAATTTGTGTGAATTATCATTGGAGGCCTTGAACATGGAGGATCAATAAAATCTAGTAGTTGTTTTCTTTGATGAGAAATAACTTTCACATGTCTCAGAGTGACAAAATTTAATGGCACTACTTACCTCATTGTTAGGAATGCAACTTTGAAATATTTGATCAGGACAATATTTGAATAAGTAAAGGTCATCCTAATAAAAATTTTGCACGTCACTCAAAAACTTTTTTTTATCTTGGTTATCTGAATGAGTTGGCAAAAATTCTGAAGCAAGAAAATTGATATTTTTAGCAAACCAAGACATTGAACTAAGAGAAAGTAAAGATTTAACAAGAAAGTAATCATCAATTGGTATGATGTCCGATGTTGAATCTATTGCCAATTTTAACAAATGATCCGCGACAATATTTTCGGTGCCTTTTTTATCCTTAATTTCTGCCTGTTTGAAAGTTTTAAAGATTTCACAATCATGATTAACTTTTCTTTGTTTGGTTATAGCATAAGGAAATGAAAGTACTGGTGGGGAATTAGTCTTTTCCTTGTAATATTCAAATTCAACCCCTTCCTTACCCTTAGAGATTAACTTATCATCTTTCTCACAAGGTTCAAGAGTAGGTTTTTCAATAACCTTACC
>NW_011500551.1:35199-36473 GCF_000495115.2 Populus euphratica
GTATAAAGAGGTGCATATCCATGAGAATTTTAAAAATTATGATGTGCTTGAAATAGTGGTTATAATGTTGGTGCACTATTATTAGCACTCTTCCAACTGAAATTAAGGTGATTTCTTCAACCAGGATTGTATGTTTGTGAGTATGGGTTATGATGGAACCTTTGGAAACTGTTTTAAACATGGGCTTGTTCATGAAGACATTCCTTAAAAGAAGATAAAGTTGGACAGTCATTCGTTAAGTGTTTATTTGTTTCACAGATTTGATACACTATGTCTTAAACAGATTTTAATTTACGCTACAATTTGAGTCATTATAGGTGTTAACGACCTCGTTGAATTCTCTTAAATGCAAATATAGATTTTCTAAATCTAAGCCATGAAAAGAAGGTAAAAGTTGAATAATGTCTAACTTAAAATTAAAATGAGATGCATCAAAAGGGGAAAACTATGCATGATGGTGCACTTGTTGTTGTGGGATTCATGTGATCTCTAAGTGTTTTAACATGGTTATTCTTGTTATGAAGTGACTGGTTATATCCTTCATCCATATTTTCTAAAAATGATAAGGATACCCTATAAAGTCTACCACTATCTCTAAGTGTTTTAACATGATTATTCTTGTTATGAAGTGACTGGTTATCTCCTTCATCCATATTTTCTAAAAATGATGAGGATACCCTATAAAGTCTACCACTTAATGTATGTGACCACACTCTCATGCACGTATAAAAATAGAATAAAAGAAAGAAAAAAACAAAAAAAAGAAATAAAGTTATATATAAGAGAATTAAAAAGAAAAAATAAAATAAATATTATAATTTGTACAAAAGCTTACCTCCCTAGCAACGAAGCTAAACCCTTGACACGACCAAAAGATTAATGTCTTCTTCCAAGTGTAGGAGTGTCAAAGTAATAAATAACCCGAATTTGTACAAAAGCTTACCTCCCTAGCAACGAAGTTAAACCCTTAACACGACCAAAAGATTAATATCTTCTTCCAAGTGTAGGAGTGTCAAAGTAATAAATAACCCGAGAAGACCGGAGTCGAACCACGTGGAGGTTAATTGTACAAATTATAAACAACAATAATACGACAACAACAAATCCATAATAACAACAATAATAATACTAAATATTAATATTAATACTGCTAATAATAGTAATAATATTAATAATAATACTAGAAGAAGAAGAAGAAGAAGATGAAGATGATAAGAGGATAGAAGATCAACATGAGGATTAAACAATAATAATAATAAATGTCAAGGATAAAG
>NW_011500551.1:36864-37027 GCF_000495115.2 Populus euphratica
CAGATTCATACTTCTTTGTTGTTGCTATAATTTGGATTTGAAAGTGGCCTTTTTAAATTTGACTCTCATGAAACTTGTAGGCCTATGTCTTACCTTTCCATCCATATAAAGTAGACCTAATTCCGAGATCTACAACTCCAAATATGATCCAATTACTGAAAAG
>NW_011500551.1:37262-37639 GCF_000495115.2 Populus euphratica
TTATTGATACTTCAAGTGCAAAATAATAATATAAAACCTTGATAAAAATGCACTTTTAAATACTAATCATTATACAACATAAATCTAAATTAACTATTTAACAAGCAAAGTATTAAGAGTGAATAAGATAACAATTACAAAACATATTAATATCAAATATTAAAGTTTATGTTGAGTTTACACTATATTTATTCTTACACCATTAGTGTAACCTTTTCACCTTAACATAATAAACTTAACTAAATGTAATGAAGAAGAGAAATATAAATAAATAACATAAAAACATAAGGATAGTAAAGGAAATGAAAAGCATAAATAATAGATTAAGAAAAATATAACATGAAATAAAACTTAAACATTACAAAAATATAAAGAGA